>NC_039263.1:24376399-24518017 GCF_003368295.1 Carassius auratus | reverse complement strand
AACTTTACACCAATGATAATTAACCCTTATTTCTTAGTGAGATTCACCCTAAAAAACAAAAGAGCTGTGTGTTCTTACCGGTGTGCCTCTGCTGCCACGCTCTCCCTGGTGACCCTGTTTACCCTTCTGACCCTTTGAGGCAGAGAGGAAGTGATAGAGAGTAACAAAGCATGTGAGAAAAACGAGCAATGCCAAGACGAAAACCACAGGCATAGAAGTAATCACATACAGCACGAACGTACTGTACACACACATCTAGCCCTTATTGCTGAAGTATGTGACAAGACTCTGATTTCTACCACATGTTGTTTAAGTCTGCCATTCCAAAACATAAGTAATGAAATCTGAAATCCAGTAGAAGATATGCACACATGCTAACACACACATGAGCTGCAATCATAGCATTACCTGTTCTCCTTTGGATCCTTTAGGGCCTTGTATTCCACGTGGACCAGGATCACCCTAAAAATGCATTACAAAAATAAAAAAAAATTTCTTCTTCTGTGCATATTTGAGAGCAGGCATGTCTGTAATTAAGATCTGATATCATATTATACGCACAGGTAGACCAGGAGCACCAGGTTTGCCTCGAAAACCATCAACACCTTGCTGACCCTGCATATACAAAACAGAGATAAAACCATTCAAACATTTTCATCATGAGAAATAAAATAGACTTTAAAATACAACAACAAAAATATATATATATATATATATATATATATATATATATATATATATATATATATATATATATATATATATATATATATTTACCGTTTATGACATTTCTCATTTTATTTTAAGTTTATATACTAATGTAATAAAAGTATAATATTATTGCAATGACACTAAATTATCAAAATGATTCAAGAACTGAAAGAATAATTGTCAAACAAAAAGAAAAAAGATTAACAATGTAAATCAAACTACATATAAAAGGTTACTTAAGAAAATCTATAAATTAATAACAATTTATTTATTCATATTTTCTTTTTTTATTAAAAAAAAAAATTTAAATATATTTTTTGTGGAGAAAATCTGAAGAGTGGTGCTTGATCATGAAAATCTCACCATCTGTATAAAGTATAAGCAATGTTTTAATATTATTGATGCTTTCCTTAACAAGGATTGCTAATAATATTGTATATAGTCGCTATCCAAAGTTCTATCATTTATCTATTAAAACACATACATCTTCACTCAAACCATATTTTTGCTGGTGGTAATTTTAGTCAGATACTGTCTTGAAATAGTATCTTCATGTGATCTATAACATATTTTTTATGTTTAGCAATTACCATAAAAGACTGCCTTTAAACAATCTATTATAGGAAACGGTCACATGATGGTGTGCGCTGACAGTGCACAAGCAGCTTAGCTAATGCACTTCATATGAAGTTAGACAATACTGGTCTTTCTTATCTCACCGTGTATCCTGGATCTCCCGGTTCGCCCCTGTCTCCTCGCTTTCCAACTGGACCCTGAAAATACACAAACACATGCATCAAGCTGCAAATATCGCTAATGAAATTAGAGGAAATCCCAGACAGATATAAACAGGATAATAAAAGAGGGACCTCACCCGGAGTCCTGAGGACCAGTAGGACCCTCCACCTTCCCGATCATCCCCCTGTGCACCCTTAAAAACATTGCATAATGCGGAAACCATTCAGATGATTCACAGAAAAACTGATTCAAGGCAGTCATGATTAGATGTGCCTAATTATTATATGGTAATATATTATATTGGATAATAATTATTGATGCCGGTTTCAGTTTTAATTCTTCATTTGACATTGTGTTTTTAAAAGCACTTATCAGGTAATAACAATGTAGTTTAAACCTAGTTGTTAGGTATTCAGGTCCACGTCTAGCATAGATTCAACCATGATGGGTGACGTTATTGTGCAGGTCACAATGTCAAAATTTATATAATACATTTTACCTTTTCACCCTTTGGTCCCGGGGGATCCTATTGGACCTTGAGGTCCCTTGTGACCCTGAGAGAAAGAAAGAGCTTTTAAGCACTAGCGGACTTGAGTTGATAAATCAGAGCACTGATGCGAGTACTCACCTCGTATCCTGATATTCCCGGATCTCCCTGCATCCCCATACGCCCGGGAGCACCCTGGGACACAGCGGGAAAGTTAAAGTCAATGTCAAATTTACTGTGCTTTTTAGCTAAATTCATAGCTCAAAGATGACAGAGAAGGAGAGGTAGACACGTTTCTTGTGCAGGTTAAAAGCAGAGAACTGATGCATCTGTTTACCACATGTCCGATGGTTCCTCGAGAGCCCTTTGGTCCGGTGGTACCGATTGGTCCGATCTTTCCCATGGTTCCAGTCTCTCCCAGGTGGCCGATATTACCTTTGGCACCCTGCAGGCAATGTGAAAGTACAGTCAATACTGTGCTTAATAGATTAAAGATAATTGCATAACTTCAACCAAACAAAATGTTATGTTGAACTGGAATGTCTTACCTTAAACCCTGGCTTCCCTCTCTCACCATTTTTACCAGGCTTTCCTTCAGGACCCTTAAACACACATGCACAAATGAGGGAAAGCAACGAAAACAACCCCACCATCAATTAGCAAAACAAAACTGTATCTGTTATTTTTAAAATAACTAAAACTATTAAAATAGTTTTTTACCTGAAATAAAGCTAAAGTAAAATATAATATGTGAAATATTAATACAATAAAATACAATATTTGGCCGAACTACAACTATTTGGAAATCTGGAATCTGAGGGAGCAAAAAAATCTAAATACAAAATCATATACAAAGTTGTCCAAATGAAGTTCTTAGCAATGCATATTACTAATCAAAAATTAAGTTTTGAAATATTTACAGTAGGAAATTTACAAAATATCTTTATGGAACATGATCTTACTTAATATGCTAATGATTTTTGACCAAAAATAAAAAATCAATAATTTTGACACATACAATGTTTTTTTTAAGCTACCGCTACAAATATACCCCAGCGACTTAAAACTGGTTTTGTCATATTAATCTAATATAATATAGTGTAAAAAAATGTACTTAGAAAACTAGAAAATTTAATTTAAATCTGTCTTGGAAACTAAGTTGAGGTAACTTGAATTATTAAAACGAAAGTATGTAATAAATTAATACAAAATTGAATTAAATTAATAAAACTTAAGATAAAATCACAATTAAAAATTTAAATATAAATATTAAATAAACAAGTTAAAATAGAAAATATAATTCTAAATAATCTATATTAATCAATAATATTATAAATAATACTAAAATAGTTTTTTCCCCATGCAATAACTTTTCTGAAGGCCAGGGTTCTGTAAGTCATTTTTAGACATACTTGTTGAGATTTGTGTCAATTTAGTTTTCAAAAAAAAAAAAAAAATGTTTTTAGTGATAAATGTAATTTGTAATATGCAAAAAAATTATATATTTTTACTGATCATAATCCAAAGGCATTAACCGACCACTGTTACAAAGGTTACCTGGCAGATTTAAACATATATATATAATTTGTAAATATTGGAATCTTTATTCATATGTATATTTTAAGATTGCCTAATCTTTTGGGTTTTACTTTTTGGGTAGTATACTGTTGTTTCATTTACTAGCTGAAAGCCCTGTTTGCAGGATGTGTTTTGATGTATAAAGTAAAGTATGAGTGTGATGTTCACATCTGCATCACTCACTCTGACGCCAGTAAGCCCAGGGTCGCCCATCGGCCCTTCTTTTCCCTTGATTCCCGGGTCACCTCTGACACCCTGCTCCCCCTCTCCGCCCATGTCACCCTTCTCACCCTGTTCAAAAAACACATTTTTTTTTCTACATTTTTTTTGTGGTTTAAATAATGTATTTTTGAAGAGATGTGAATATTTGATTACCTTGGCACCATCAGGGCCAGCCGGGCCAGCCTCTCCTTCTAAACCCGGTTCTCCCTGTAGCAAACAAACCAAAATGATGTTTTTGTGCATTCATATACATCAAATCCATGTTTCACAGATGTATAAAACACACACCCTCGTTCCGATCAGTCCTGCTGCCCCAGCGTTCCCCACAGCCCCCAGTGACCCCTGCAAAAATGATGAAAAGACAAAATAAGAGTCCGGACACACAGGCAGTTTTATTCTTTCTAGCAAGTTCATGTTCCTTTTATTTAATTACACAAGTCCAGTCAGCCAAACAGCAATTATGACCAATGACGTGTGACAGCACATCTGCGTCTGCCAAGCGCAGGCGGACATTATCTAACTTTAACAATGCAAATATAGTCATATGGTTCCTCTTCAGACTGCGATTGCGACACATGCGCTGTGCTACTCATTACAGAACCTCACTGGGGCCTTGAACTGCCAACCAAAAGCAGATTTAGCAACAGTTATTTAGTGCAGCATAATAGCACCTCGAGCAAGAAGATTATGGGAAATGGGTAAACAATAATTTCAGGCTCTTTTCGTGAATAGGATACAAAATAGGACCCAGAGCTCTTAAAAGTAGCTATTTTTCCCCAACAAATGGGCAGGAAAAGGAGGAAATTGTTGATTAGCAATCTCCAGAAGTCTAACTAAATGTTATATGGGCTGGTTTTTTTTCAATTTCTTTTATAGCGTTGTATGGAGCTTTTTCAAAACTGCTGCTTGTTCTTTTCTATTTAGTTCAATAAACATAAAATAGACAATTAATTAAATAAAAAACAACTTCAAGGTTGCCCAAATAAGCATGTATAAATAATATACGAACTACTAGTAGAAAATTTGGAATAACTAAATTTGTTTTTCTTTTGCTCATCAAGGCTTTCGATCAAAATACAGGAAATTACTGTATACAGTAATACTGTGAAATATTATTACAGTTTCAAATGAGTATTTTCAATGTTAATATATTGAACAATTTAGTTTATTCATGTAATATAATGCTGAATTTTCCCATGATCCTTTAAAAATCATTCTATTATGCTGATTTGCTGCTCAAGAAACAGTTGTTTTTATTGTCAATGTTGAAAACAGTTTTGACTCAAAAGTTTAGGAAATTAATACTTTTATTCAGAAAGGATGCATTAAACTGATTTAAAGTGACACTAATGACATTTATAATGTTAAAAAAAAAAATTTTTTATATAAATGCAGTCAGTTTAAAGAGCCCACAATTTATCCCACCTTTTCTCCAGGTTCTCCTGGAAGTCCGGGATCGCCAACTTTTCCCTCAGGGCCCTGGGAAAAAGAGAGAGCATACATTTTTTCTATTTCCAGGTTTTTTTGGTGCCAAAACAGATGGATTAATGAGCTAAAATTACATTTATTAATCAGTTATAAAGTATGACAGAGTGTGCAAACAGGATTAAACGGTAATCATTTTAATCTCAGTATCATTTACAATCAAAAGAACCAAAACAGACAGAAGTTGTGTGTTTGTGTATGTGTGTATTACCTTTGGCCCTGGATTTCCGGGAGGCCCGAGTGTTCCTGGGGGCCCTGGAGGTCCCTGGTCCCAAAACAAACAAATCATTTATTAGTAATACAAACACACACACATTTACACACACATTTCAACATTACATTCTCCCATTATCTGAAGCCAAATAGTCAAACTGTGAAGCAGATGTGTATGTACAGTCTCAAAGACTGGAAGAAATACTGCAGATCTTATTTACATTGTACAGCTACATAATCACAAACATTTAACAAACTACAAAAGACAACAGAATGCCAAGAAAGGCTCATGAACCTAATTCTCATTAGAAGTCGATTATTCTATATATTTCAGGGCTGAGCAAGACAATCAAAACTCATCTTCTAGAGTTGCTCAATACCCAGAGGATGCAAAGCAGATTTCCAGCTCTCAGTTTACATAAAAAAACACTGGGAAAAGTGTTTCTGTGAATAAATAAAGCATCACTCACTGGCTCCCCTGCGATGCCTTTGTCTCCTGTAGCCCCAGATGGCCCTTGAATGCCCTACAGAAGTCCAACATTTAATATAAATAATTAAATGATGCAACAAATAAATAAATCAATGATTAATATAATAACAAATCATTAATAATAATAAATTAACATTTGAAAAAGACAATAATATAACATTTACATATATAAAAAAAAATAATTGACCCGTGACTTGAATTGTATTAATGAAATGTTCTCTACAAATAATATGAATTATTATTACATGAATATATTACATTTTTCAGGGCAGCCCTAAAAATATGCAGTATAATAGAGAAAAATACAGTAAAGAAATTTCAGTAGAGAAACTAACCGGAAATCCCTTTGGCCCCGCCTCCCCAGGCTCCCCGATCTTGCCCTGCAAAGAGATTGGACAGACGTAGAAACTGTTACCATGGAAATGACTGGAGACATGGCAGCAGTTACTGTAGAAACACAATCAGAAACAGAATGTGAAAGCGGGAATCTTACCACTTGTCCTGGGAAACCGATTTTTCCAGGAGGACCATCAGGACCCTGTGAAGAGACATAAATGAAAGTTATGTTCAAATGTGCACGGGATTTATCTTTGGACACTAGGTGAGCTCTGGAGGACAGCGGCCTTCACCTTTTTGCCTTCGGCGCCGAGTTCTCCTGGCATACCGTCCGGACCTCTAGGACCCTAAAACAGAGGTGCAAATCAGCACATTAAATAACAGGCTGAGATGTCTTAATACACTGAACAAAAACTGGTTTAGAAACAATTTCTTGCACATTTTATAAATAATTACAAAGAATCGACAAGTAATAAAGCTTTAAGGCCCGTGAAGCCGTGGTTTACAGTGAATTTATAACAACTAAGGGGCATAAACCATGGCTTCACAGGGCTTATTGCTTTTATAAAACGGTTTTTCTTCATACGTAGTAAGGTTTCACAAATAAAACGGAGCAAATAAAGTGTAATGATATTAATAAAAACAGTATTCTTGCGCCAAACAATGTAGTTCCTCAAAAACAGTTGTGGTTGTAACAAAGTGGTTGCTGAGCAACACACAAATGTAAACAAAGTGTATGTTTGTAGAATAATTTAAAACGGCTTCGAACGTGGCTCAGCCAATCAGAATCAAGGACCGGAACTATCTGTTTTATAAAAATAGCACTTTATGTGTTTATGTATAAATAACATGTAAAAAGTTTGCACTTGGAAATAAAAACTACTATAGAAATACTCACTGAATCATGAATACTTACATGACTATTTAATAAAAAAAATTAATATATTTGAGCATAGTCTCAATAATATCCATGAGTTAATCCTTCTTATGACATCCCAAACAGCATGTTTGACCCTCTCCTGGCCTGAACTGCAAAAATATGAGCAGTGCAGCAGAACGCACATTCTTTAAATCCACAAGTATATCTTCAAACGCTAGGGGCGCTACACTGTAGGCTTTAGATGTCTGGGATAAGTTGGGTTTTTTGGGGTTGTGCATGTAGGTCAATGTATAAGAGGCTCTTGAGGGTCTAAGCATGGCACAGAACTGTGTTCCATCTGTCTTTGTCTGGATGCACATCAAAATCTCACATTTATGCTACACAATCCTTAACAAGCGAATCTTCTTCACCATCACAAACAGCGGTTTGGCTCGTCTATGTAATCTGAAGACATCTGAACACAAGGACTTCATCAAGAGACCAGACACACATTCGCTCCCTCTCGAAGAATGCATGTGCACGCTGATAATTACAGTAACTTATGGCATGTGCGTCCGGCCAAAAAACATCAGACTGAAGAAACAATATCATCACACAGGCTCTGCCAGCTGGCACACACTCTCTTTGTCTGAAGGTACTCAGTAAAATATGCTGGAAAACATCATATGGGTTACTACTGTTATTAATGTTCCGGACATCTTGTTACACATCCATAAACCACAGAAAATAAAGTGGCTCATTACTTCTCAGCACCTATTAGTGCCGCAAACGACGTCATTGTGCAAGTCCCTTGTGTTGTTATCTAACCAGAGTAAATCTGATCTTCTTCTGTATGCTTCAAATACAGACATACATCGACACATGAACGTTTGTGAATGTCTTTCTGAGGTGCTGATACCATACTGAACTTGAGAAGAAATTAGGACATTAAACAGAGAACTTTGAACCTTAAATATACAGAAAATAGGTCAGAATCATGGCCTAATGTTCAGCAAGTCTTAAGTTCCTTCTTCAGTACGTCTATGGGAATTTCTTTTAAATAAAAGAGTTGGGATTTTGGTCAAATATCTAAAGTAATAGAAATATCACTAAAATGTAAGAAGGGGGATAACAACAAAAAACAATAACAACAATGCATGTATAATAAATAATGCTTTTTTCTACCATTGATGAATTAGTTACAGTTTCACCTTTGCCTGTATGAAGTATTTCTGTTTTAAATAAAGACAATGATATATAAAGAGTCTTAAGTAATTGTCAGCATATCACATACACGCTACTCTGTTTTGGCCTGTTCAACTTCTCAGTGATGAAGGCAGGAAACAAAAAACGGGGTTAAATCCCCACCATTGAATTAATAAATCATCAGGACAACAACTTGATTTACGGACTCAGTAAGGGGCTCTAACTAAGACCAGACCGCGGCACACAGACACTCAACTCTCCATTGCATCCCTCTGCTCAGTCTTCTCTCCAGTTATTCATGTTGATTCTGCTGGTTATTAACCATGTGTGTGTTTTCAAGTGTGTGTGAGCTAACACAGTCTCGGGTGTTTCTGTGATTGATAGCTGAGAGTGAACACACAGACACACATTCATAAAGATTAATACCAAAATTACTTATAGTATATCCATCTATCTATCTATCTATCTATCTATCTATCTATCTATCTATCTATCTATCTATCTATCTATCTATCTATCTATCTATCTATCTGTCTGTCTGTCTGTCTGTCTGTCTGTCTGTCTGTCTATCTATTAACTAGGCATTAACTAGTCTACCAATTAAAATAAATTAATTAAGTAATTCTAAATAACTATCGGACAAATAATTAGATTATCATTAGAGCTGTAGTCAAGTCCAGCTTTGTCGAGTCCAAGTCAAGTCCAAGTCCAGGACTAGTCGAGACCGAGTCAAGACCGAGTCCAAAGAGGTTCGAGTCCAAGTCAAGTCCAAGTCCAAAATTTTCGAGTCCAAGTCAAGACCGAGTCCAAATGAGAGAAAAAAGGGTCTTCTTCAAAACCACACATTAACACCTAACTACTGATAATGTATGTGATGCGAGAGACAGCATATCTCTTATTCTAAGAAAATAATTTGACTTTATTATTTATAATGATCAAAAGCATGTGCAAAGTAAAAACTCTGTAGGACAGGGGTCTCCAAACTACATCCTGGAGGGCCAATGTCCTGAAAAGTTTAGCTCCAACTGGCCTTAACACACCTGGAAGATTAGTGTGTCTAGTAAGAGCTTGATTAGGTTCAAGTGTGTATAATTAGAGTTAAAGCTAACAGGGGCGTTTCACAAGATCCCGGGCCCTATGCTTAGGCAGTCCTGATTGACCCCCATGCCCCCACTCATGAAAATATCCAGGTAAAATAAAATATATTTCAGATTCATACTTTTCAAGGGCCCTCTCTTCCTTTTGGGCCTGGTAATCAGTACTGGTTTTACCCCCAGTCCGACCCTGGGAGCTAAACTATAAAGGACACTGGCCCTCTAGAACAGAGTTTGGAGCTGTAAGGTCAAATTATTTGTATGTACTTTATTTTCATTTTATTTACTTTATAATGCTGCTTTTGCTGACATGTCTGTGGTCAAAAATGTATATGACTGATGCCTTGGCACAGTGCACAGACACAAGCAAAGCTCGGGATGTGACAAATGCGCGCAGCAAAGCTAGAAGGCATACAGTAGGTTTGGCTCTACTGGGCATGCGCACATAAATACAGCAATATTTTTGTCATACTGTGCTAGTGCTTGCATAGTCTAGTCGAGCACTGTCGGAAACAATCGACTACTCCAGCATGTATTAACCATAATGCATACAAAGTGTTGGCAAGTACGATGTGAATTTTAGAATTACAATATTGCGTGGAGCTGTTACTATATGACCTATGTTACATGTAAAAATAAAATATGTAATGTAATAATTAGGGTTGTGCCTGAAGCCGAATACCTTATTCGGAATGGCAAGGTTAATGGCTTAAAAAACGAAAAACGGACAAGGAATAATTCTGCCTGAATACTCGACTGAAGCTACCACAGTCTGGTGTTTGCTAGATAACAGGTGAGCCAGGGCATCAGCGCCAGAAGTGAATGAATGTAAACTTTATGAGTGAAAAGAGCGCAAATCAAACACAGATCTCTCAGAAATCAGAGCGTTGCAAGAGTAATTTTACCTATAATAATACATCATACACGTTATAGTATTTGTATATATTTAAAGGGCAATGAATTAAAACTTAGGCTACGATGTGAAACGAATGAATAAGCACAGCGCGCTCACCAATCAAACAGCAGCATTGCGCATCTCAGTCTCTCAAAAACCAAATCAGTTCAAGAGTAGGCTAATAATCAGCTTAGACACGGATACTTGTCCTACATGTTTGCATCTTTACCTTTTGCTGGTTTGCGCGGAACACACACATCTGTTGAGTGAAGTTCATTAACATTAAGACTCGCTTAAAGTGTTCTGCGTAATGAAAATGTGCGCATTGAATGGATCCAGTCGTGTTCAAATAATCACTTAACGTTTGTAATTACATCTCTCTGCTTGCATGATAAATATTATTTTAAAAATTAATAATTATTTTAGTTTAACACGATATACTTGTTCAGTGATAACTACGAAAAAAATATATATAAAAAGTCATAAGGGTCTTATCAAGTAACTGTATGATGTTGTATCCGAATGCAGATACGAAAAGTGTTGTGATTGTAACAGATACAAATACTGTCTGTTACATGAAAATTTAAATATGTAATTTCATAATTATAAAGTTTTTAAAATGTACATATGTAATTGTTGCATAAGACTATACATAAATATGTGTTGATTGATAAAAAAAAAAAACTATTTAATGTGTTTTCATTTACAATAGCATGAACCACGAGTAGTCGAGTTACTCAAGCCTTTTTTTCTTAAAAATATCTACTAGCAGAAATCAGTAGTCTTGCAACCCCATATACTGTACAACAATAATTTGTATTTAATTATTGTAAAGGGTACGTTTAAGGCTATCTGGGTGTAGACGTAAATAAAACACAATCTAACAGGTATAAAATTCAATTAAAAACATCTAAACTTTTCAGGTCGCAGCAAGTGCACCGCTGCTCATGAACATCCTTTCCCGGAACAATACTGAAAGCTAAGCCAAGATGGAGAAACAGACGATCATAGTTGTACAAGGATAGCCATTTTGTAAATGAATCTATTAGCAAAGCTACTACAAGGGATGTTTAGTGCTGGAAATCCATTTATTCTTTGCTGAAACTTCTGCGTCATCATGGAGAGCGGGTCATGGTTGCCCAGCAACAGCAGACGCCACTGGAGCGCGAGCGCAGATTACAGAGTGCTTTGGAAATAAGGAGAGCAGCGCGCCTAGCGTTTTCCACACGTTTTCAGTCACGAAATCATGCAAATGTGTTTTTGTTTTGAAGGAGAATTTTTTTTTTTTTTTTTTTTTGCTGGACTCGGTCAAGACCAACTAGAAGACTTGGCGAGTCCAATGGCCAAGTCCGAGACAAGTCCCAGTGCAAATGCAACGAGTCCGAGACAAGTCCGAGACGACAGAAAAATGTCTCGAGTCCGGACTCGAGTCCAAGACCGGACTCGAATACTACAGCCCTAATTATCATAGTAACTAAATAACAAAGAATCTATCAAAAGACTAACATGCCTGCCAGTCTAACTAAGAAACTATATGTTAAACTAACCTAGCCTAGTGAAGTTTAACTAAGAAACTATTTATGGATGACTACAGTCTGCTAGTTTAAGGGGCCGTTCAAATATCGCGTCTTTCGCGCGCGAAAGTTCGTTATTTCAAATGTAGGCGCGCGGCATGCGCGCTCATAATGGAAGCGACGCGGTGCGACGCGGTGCGACGCGCCCGCTTTTTCCAGGCGCGTCCGCACCGCATCAAGTTAAAAACATCTCAACTTTGAAGAGAGATGCAAGCGCACCGCGGGTCATGTGACAAGAACTAACCAATCAGCTTCATCCTTTCCCATAACAACGTTGAAAACTCAGCCAAGATGAAGTAACAGCTGTTCATAGCTGTATATGGATTGCCATTTTGAAATAAATTTAGTAGCAGCGCTACTACGAGCGATTTTTAGTGCTGCAAATCCATTTATCTTTTGCTGAAATTTCCGCGTCTACATGGAGAGAGCACGTCATGGTTGCTTAGCAAAGGCAGACGCCTCAGGAGCGTAACTGCCCGAGCGCTTTGGAAAGAAGGAAAAAAGCGGCGCGCCTAGCGTTTTCCACGCGTTTTTAGGCGCGATACGTGAATGTCCCCTAACTTAACTAATAACTAAGAATTTATCAGTCAGATTTTTAACTTGTCAGCCAATCTAACTCAGAAAAAATCTATTGGATGACTAACTAGTTTAAGCAACTAACTTTAAAAGAAGTTAAGTTTCACTAACAAATAATCTATTCTTTGGATGACTAATTAGTCTACCAGTAACTAAATAACTAAGAATCTATCTATCTGACAAGTTAACTAGTCAATCAGTTTAACTAATTAGTCATCTATCTATTTATCAACTAACCTAATCAGTTCAACTAACTAACTAACTAACTAACTAACTAACTAACTAACTAACTAACAAACAGTCGATCTATCAGATAAAAGCTAGTTAAATAACTAGGGTAATTAAAAAAAACCCATTAATGTTTAAACAGCTAAAAATATATTTATTGACTAACTTGTCTACCAGTTTAACTAAACTACAAAATAAAAAATTGATCTATTAAATGATTTAAATTGTCAGCCAGATTAACTATGAATATATCAGTTGGATGACTAACTAGCCTATCATCTTAACCAACTAATAAAGAATCTACTAACAGATAACTTAACTAGCCTAGTTAAGTTTAACTGAAAGAACATATTTATTGGATTACTAACTAGTCTACCAGTTTAACTGGTCTAACTAGTTTCTACAAGTTAAATTACTAAGAATCTATCTATTGGACAATTTAACCTGCTAATCAGTTTAACAGATGACTAACCTATCAGTTTAACTAACCAACTTTAACTAACTGACTACGAATCTAAATCACTAAAACTAAATTAATAATTAAAATATATCTATCAAATAACTAGGCTACCAGTTTTCTAATTAACAAACCAACTAACCTACCCATTAAAGTAACTATAACAGAAATGTTGGGTTTGGTGGTTTATAATCATAAAGCCACTGGTTTAGTCCCTGGCCTGTTTTACTGTAGAGAAAACCAAAAAAACTGAGTTCCACTCATGATGCCCTGATGACTTACCCTTCTGCCTTTAGGTCCTCTCAAGCCGATGGGTCCACGTGATCCCGACGGGCCCTATAAAAATAAAAGACCATTAATTATGCAGACTTTTATTTCTTTTCAGGATTACTGTCAGGCAGACTGGCTCCTGTCTCTCTCACTGCTACTGTCTGTTCTGTATCTGTTTGTTTTGTCCGTCCAAACTACAAGCACAGAAGATTACACAGAGGTGTCTGACAGCTGACGGACAGTACAGTGATGTAACGACAGCAGATGATGTCTGTGTATTGCCATCAGCTTGCTTTTAACATCCAAACTATCTGAAGTATCTGCTGTTGACTTACTGGACTGCCTGGTGGTCCTGGTGGGCCGCTCTCTCCTGGGGTTCCTGGGTGCCCCTGTAAGTGATGGGAAACATGTAAAACACGAACACACACCGTACAAAACATAAAGTATGTACAAGTCATTGGTTTCTGGCTCAAGGTCTAGATTTAAAGTCACACCAGAGGTGTTCAGCTGGGATAGGCTTTCTGCAAACCTCTAAAATAAATACTATATTACAAAGAGATATCTTCTATAGTATGTCATGATTACACCACCCTGCATCATTTCCACTGAATGAAATCCACAAATGGTTTCATAATAATTTTGGGCTGCTGATTCCAAAAACGGTGCCTCTGTTTTGCTCAAGCACATCATAGATTCCATACGCTTATCATCACATTTATAAAGTGAAGAAGTCTTGTATTCTCCCCTAATCAGCAGAAAAACGGCGACAAACAACACATTATTCCTGTCTGAATCTGAGTATTTTATAACTATTTATTAAATTCTCAGCTGATGTGTACATGTATGAATGATTCTGAAGGTATTATTTTATGTCTAATTTTATGCATTAAAGCTAATACAAAGCCCACACAAGTCAAACATACTCGTTAAAGAAATAAATTACATGACTTTTGCACTCAGCATCCCCTAATTAGGTAATATTAGGCATTTAATGGCTGCTATCATATTCATACAGTATGTCAAGAAAACAACATGGTATTACTGTACTTTTCCACAGTCTATTTTTATGGTAATATTGTGGTATGTTTTTTATGTTTGTTACCCATATAATATTCTAGACATGTGCAAAGCACACATGAGCTGATGACTGGAAAGAAGTGGGCCAGGTAACTACTGTAGGATGAACAGTTCTTCCTCTTTTAAACAACATTTATAATGGGAGACAGCGAGAATGAGGGAGGAAGCGCATATTAAGAATTGATGTGTGGTATTTGTGTGTATGTGTGCCGTACCGTGGATCCTTTCTCTCCTGGAGGGCCAGGCAATCCCATCTCTCCACGATCACCCTTAGTAAACCACAAAACAGATCATTTTCACAAAGGCTTAAATGTGTTTTTTTTTTTTTTTTTCTAAAGAAGTCTCTTCTGCTCACCACGGCTGCATTTATTTATTCACAGATACAGTAAAAACAATAAGACTGTCAAATATTAATACAATTTAAAATGTCAGGTTTCTGTTTGAATATATGTTCAAATGTAATGTAATCCTGTGATGCGCAGCTGTATTTTCAGCATCATTCCTCCAGTCTCCAGTGTCACATGACCCTTCAGAAATCATTCTACTATGCTGATTTGCTGCTCTCAGGTGTGTCTTACCTTCTCTCCAGCGAGTCCAGTCTCCCCTGCAGGACCGATGAAGCCAACGAGACCCTACAAACACAACATCATCAGTGTGAGGGTCAAAGTGTGTTTAAAGGCCATAACTCAGTCTGTGCACTCACCCTCTCACCCATGGGTCCGGCGTTTCCTGTCACACCCTGCTCGCCCTGAAAGACATCAGAGAGAGTTTGAGTGACCGCATGTGTGGACGAGATTTGTGTGTGTTTATATTCTTCTCATGTTCTCACTTTGACCCCTTCAGGTCCAGCAGCCCCAGGGAAACCCTGACTGCCCATCAGACCCTGGAAAAACAACACAGACAGAGAAGAGAACATTACTTAGGAGACAAATAATGATGAGAGACCAGGCTGTACATATAAACACACTTTCATTTCGGGGGGTGGGGGTTGGGGGATGGGGGGTGATAACATATTATATTTTGCATTAAAAAAATGAAGCCTAAGAACATAATTTGATCTAAAATCTTGATTTTTTTTTATGTTTTTTATTTTTTATACATATAACACATTTTATACAGTGGTAATTAAAAATGCTTTACAAAATGCTAAATAATATTTATAAAGAAATTCAATTACTACTTGAAGCCTTTATATATATTGCATTTCATATATTCTTTATGCAATAATTATGCCTTATAATGCAACTTACCATGCATTGCTTCATCTCATAACAACAGTTATAATGCAAATATAATGCATCTATACTATTTTTGTTTCTTAATTTATATAGCTTATTCCATACTGAGAAGTAAATTTAAAATGTGTTTTACAAAAAATAAATACAATAAAAAGAAACTGATTTTACTTAAAGCCTTTATATAATGCATGAATTATGCATTGGAATAGACATTATAATATATTGTATGATCTCATTATTAACTGTAACCACAGTTATAATACATTATATTACTTATTTTCTAATATTATTTATTGCTACACAGAAAAATATAATATATACTGTAATACATTATTTAACTGAATTTCACTATGTTCAATTTATTTCAAGATGATGTTCTAGAATTAATTTTTTGACTTGCAGTCATGCAAATTTAATATGCATTAGCTAAGCCACTCAAAAGTGGTACTATTAGCATGTGATTTTACTTTTTGTTTTTGTTGAAATATGAGATTTCTTCACGAGATTCATCCATTAAATATGGCACATGTTTGATTGTTTGATTATGTTGGAGCTATTCATGAGTATGCATACTAATGCAGAAGAGCTGCGGTCAGAGAACATACTGAAAGTCTCACCAAGACATATCTAATTACTGACCGCACAACAGAGACACACAGAGAGATGAGGAAAACAGATACCTGTCTGAGGACAGAATGATGGAGAACATCCAGAAATGTTCTGAGTTTGTGCCAGAGAAGCACTGAGTTCAGTTAAACAAGAAAAAGTGGAACGACAGAGAAGGGAAAAGAGGAAAACAGAGACAGAGCGGGAATGTTATGTAATACAGAGGCTGTTCGCAGCGGACTCTGAGCGTCCTGCTTTACGATGCTGGATTTATTGATATATTGATATATTAAACATGATTAAAGCTATTCGGAATTGAAATCCACTATAGCGCCACCTTGTGGTCAATTGGGTGAATGCACATTTTGCTGAGCTCTCACAGAATATGGAAATGCCAATGGACTCTTGGTCATTTTTCAACCACAAATCATTTAAATATATAGATTTTGCATAATATATTTTTTGATAGGTTCTGAGGTCAGTTCACCCAGAAATGTATATTTGCAATACAGCTTTAAATTAATTAATTAATGCAATACCATAATCAAGGCAACTGGCCTCTAAATAAATCTAAACCACACATATCCAATTCACAAAATTCAAAATTGCAAACAATTTGTTATAAGAAAAATGATGACGACAGAATAGACTGCGCCAGAAAGAGAAAAATAAATATCGTTTTGCATAAAGAGAATGAAACCTGTGTGTAATGAGACGTCACGTGATCTCAGTGTGCTAAATTATTATCTAAATTATTATTATTATTATTTTTATAGAGCAATGCTAGAGGTAATGCTTTACATAAAAAATTACATATGAATAGAAATAAAATAAAATGAAATAAAAATTTCAACCATTAATTTAAAAGAAAATAACCCCCCCCCCAAAAAATAAATAAATAAATAAATAAATTGATATTGTATTGTTTTTTTAATATATTTCAAAACAGTCTAAAATGATCAAAATGCAACACCATCATCAGTGCAACTTTAAAGCGCCTAAAACAACATCAAAATGACACATTTACGATTTACGTTTTCAAAACTGCAAATAAAAAAACCTTACTATAAACAAAAATATAATAATAATAATAAACAACCAGCAAAAACAGGGAGATTTTCATACGCAGATTCACAACTCACCTCAAGTCCCACTGGCCCCGGTGGTCCTACAGGACCCTCATCGCCCTACAAAATAAAATCAAGATTAACTCATTGTTGTCTACTTAAAGCACTTAGAGCTAATAGCAAACAACACACACCTCTCGTCCAGCTGCTCCACGAGGTCCAGGTAAACCTCTGGCTCCAGGCTTACCCTACGAAGAAAACATTTGTCAACAGAATGATGCTGTAAAAATAAGTGTGAAAATATCAAAAGCACTAGGTTTTAGAAGGTTTCCTTTAAAACAACACACCTTTGGGCCCTCGGGTCCATTGAGTCCAGGTTTACCGATGTCACCAGGGAAACCCTGCGAAGGATTAACCACAAATCAATGAGTACGTCAGCCAATCAGAATCCAGTATATTAGCTGACATCATCACTAGAACAAGCTGGTGCAACACATTGAGCCACACAAAAGCTTCAGTGGTACATGTTGATTCATACCTCGGCTCCTGGTGGGCCTGGTAATCCACTGGGCCCTCTCTCGCCTGTCTTGCCCTTCAAAACACACAAATACACCAGGACAAATACACTATGAAATAAAATGAACCTTCAGATCACTGGATCTTACTGATACTGCACTCTGGACCTATACATGCTCAGATTTGAGTGCTGATAATTGAACAACTTCTGATATCCAAAATTTGCACTTGCTCTTAGATTATGTATTTAAAAACAAACAAATCTGCATAGATTAACAAAAACAGAAAAATAAATACTTATGCAGAAATTGAAGTTCAATTACAAAGTTGTATTGCTTTTTTAAAATATTTAATTATGGCAACAACAACAAAAAAAAAGTAATTCTTGAATGACATATCATCATGTCATTCCGGAAAGCAAATAATTTACAAAAAAACAACTGTTTTGCATAAAATGTGACATATTTTTGAAAAGTCGTGAGTGCAGTTTTTCACCCGAAAAGGTATATTTACAATGCAGTTTACAGTTTCAATGCAGGCTCTAAAATCACGCAGTTCAAATTTATTTTTTTTAAACTGCAAACATAAAAAAAACACTAAAACAAGATCACCATTAGACAACAAACAACCAGAAAAAGTCAAGAAACTTTTACATGCAGATTCCCATGTACAACTCCAATCCATAGAACAGGTTTTGAAGATATGTACTAGTCGCTCTTTTACATGCAATTACAATGAATGGACGATTAGGCTTCAAGCTTCCAAACTGACTTAAAGCACCATAAATGTGACTCTTAATATGCCGTAAACTAAAAGCATCATTCCTCATGGGAGCTAATTACAAAGAAAACTCAATTCAAATACAATTCTGCAGAATTTTTGCTTTTGTGTTAGACAGAAGAAAGTGAATCATACACTTTGTTGAACAACATGAGTAACCGAGTCCAGTTAATGATGACTGAATTTTCAGATTGAGTGAGATATACATACGAAATACAAAACAGTTCAGAAACAAACCTGTGGTCCTGGTTTTCCACGAGGTCCTGGTAAGCCTGGCAAACCCTGCACACCCTGAAACAAACAAAGATAAAACACACTCATATTAGCACAAACACTCATTCAGGAGTAACTGGCCAGATCCATCACAACACCAGACATGTGACAGGGGAACATGGAAGGTATACCTTGTCTCCTGGGAACCCAATTTCCCCTTGTTCTCCGGGAAGCCCAACGTCACCCTGAGAGAGGAAAGTGAAAGAGAAAGAAAGAGCCAGAAAAGAGACCAGAGAAAGTGATGGTTATGTTAGGGTGAGGTCAATTATGTTTCCACGCTATAATAGCAGTATGAGAAGAAGCTTGATTTGAACACACACAGTCATAAACGGCTAAAGCAATGATTCAGATTTAATGCGGGTTAAGCTCCACAGACAACATTTATAGCATAACGTTGATTCTCACAGAAAGTCATTTCAACACCTATCTCAAGTTTTAAATCATGGAAGGTGGTAAACCAATAGTACATTCACTAAATAATGCATGAGCTGACAAGGGACTAAGGTCTAAGAATCTGTTGTATGTAACCTACAAATTATTTTTTTCTAACTTCTGCATTATATACACAAGATAAAAAGACTGTTGCATGATGCATTCACAGATTAAAGTATTTCCACTGCTAAATTACAATTTATACAATTTTAATGAATAATGAAAGGGAAAAAATGCAAGCTTTGCATTTCCACTTTTAATGCATCCAGACTGTTGGCCCTATAGACTTTCAATCATTGTGCATTTATTTATCAATTTATTTATTAAAACAAATATACATATTGTTTACTTATTAAAATGTTATTTTTGACAGTTATAATCAATACACCAATCAATAATATCATAACACTTCCAATGCATGTGCATGTATTTATCTAAACATATTTACAGGTTAAAGTGTTTTTCATGTAAAAATGTATAAAAATGTATTCATTTGATAAAAAACTAAATAATTGACCAAAATAATCAACACAATGCTATTAAAGCTTTAATAAATAAATATTGTTTATTTATTAAAAATGTATGCATTTATTAATAAAAAAACTAAATTACTGACCATTATGATCAACGTTATGCCATGATCAACACTTTGTCTGTTAATAGCATGTATTGCATAAATAAATAAATAAATAAATGAAACAATATTATTTATTAAACTGCATTTTTTTATTTACTCATTTATTTAAAAAATGATTAACTATTATAATACACATTATGCAATAAGAGCTGTTAATAGAGTTCAACATGTTTTGAACCAAGAAACAACTCTCTCTCACAAACTAACACAGAGAAAACCTGTTTGTGTCTGTACCTTAAATATAAAATGTTCTTCTAACTGACCAAAAGAAAATCTCTTTGACCACACACTAGTTAAGGCTGGAGCTTTTAAAACATGCGTAACACAGGGTGGCCAATTCCATCACATGCTGCTGTAAAACAGGCCAATAACAGAGTATTCAGATCACCTTATCACCTTTCAGTCCGGGCTCGCCCATGTTCCCCGGGACGCCCTGGAACACACACACACACACACACACAAACATATACGCTAAAGTGGCTGTGAGTGATGGAGATATGAGTGGGTTTCATATGTGCATGACTTACCTTCAGTCCGTTTGGTCCTGGCAAACCGATGATCCCGACAGGACCCATATCACCCTGGAGGAGAGACGGGAATGAGTGCTGTGTGTGCTTTTAAGTGTCCAAAACATCCTGATAAAATCTTACCAGCCTTATCACACATCACTGACAATGTTACAGGCGGGATGTGGTTTGTATCAATGATTAATTATAACTTTAAATATGCTTGCAAAACTATTGCTTGTGTTCAGCACAATTTCTTAATGTTTCAGAAAGTCTCTTCTGCTCACCAAGGCTGCATTTATTTAATCAAAAATACGGTAAAAACAGTAATATTGTGAAATATTATTACAGTTTAAAATAGCTGTTTTCTATTTGAATATATTGTAAAATGTAATTTATTCCTGTGATGCACAGCAGATTTTTTTGCATCATTACTAAAGTGTCACATAATCCTTCAGAGATGATTCTAATGAATGATTAATGAATAAAAGTTCAAAAGAACAGCATTTATTTGAAACGTTGTAAATGTCACTTTTAATCAGTTTAATGCATCCTTGCTGAAGAAAGGTTAATAATTTCTATAATTCCTATGCATTCAAACTTTTTTTTTTGTAATAAATAATGGTTCTTTGATTTCCTATATTCTGCAACCTCTATAAACTGTAGGAAATACATTGTATTTCACCTGCATATAACCTCAGCAAGCTCTAAATCTTCACCAGCTTTTGTCACTGAGGTCATCTGGTCACCCTAGCTTAGTGTTAATACTTGCATTAAACAAAAAACTTTACTCATCATGCATGAAGCATTTGTTTTTTCAAATGTAGACCTGTTCAGATGTCTCGTTTATGTCAGATTCATCTCACTTCAAATCGGTCCCTAAAATACAGTTAAATTAACCATTTAACTTACAATCAAACCAAGGACACCAGGAGGACCAGGAGCTCCTATAACACCCTGAGATAAACACAGAAACACACAGAGCATTATGCTTTCCTTCTGAAACAAGTACAGACTGCTAGTTCTTCATGTGTCAGTACATGCATGCACCTCTGAGTGTGTCGTATATAATACGTGCTGTGTAAATGCACTCTCTTCATATTCAGAGGTATCAATATTGCCGTTCAAACGAGTGTGTGTCGTCGAGCGAGAATGTGCGAGTGTTTTTGTAGAAACAGAGACGGTTTGTTGTTGGCTCTGTAGCAGCGTGCCGGAGCCATTTCCTCTCGTTCCCCTGGTGTGATGAAAGGATGAAAGGAGCACTTCACTCCTCTTTTCAGGAAAGGGAGAACAGGAAATGAGAGGACTTTCAACTTCCTGTTTTTACAGTCCCCATATTTACAGGTGAAAAAGAGGCGGGATTTGACTCAAAACTCTTCCTGGTATAATGTCACCTACTCCAACCAATCAGAGCCTTTGTGGAATGATCATTGTTCAACTACTTAACCAAAACAATTATCATCAAGTATATATGGCCTAAGGACAGATTCGATGTGAATGATCTAAGTGAAAAAATAAATAACTGAAATACATAAATAAATACTACTGGGAAGGAAAAAAATCCACAAAAATCCATAATCTATCACTTTACCTACTGAAATACATAAATAGAAATATTTACACTTAATTAAATAAAAAATAATAATTTGACAAAACACCTTCCCTGTTGATATAAATACGTTCAACTGGACAAAAAGACTTGATCTAACACCTTCCCTATGAATAAGAAAACGTATAAAAAACAAATAAATCCCCTTGACAAAAACATAATCTAAAACTTTCCCTATTAAAATAAATAAATCAAATTTATACTTGAATCAATCAATCAATCAATCCAAGTCAGCCAGCCGACAAATAACATGATCTAACACCTTCTTTAATGAAATAAATGAAAACAATTTTATTAAATAAATTAATTAAATAAATTCAAGTGGGCAAAATTGCAGGATCTAACAATTTCCCAAATGATAAATAAATAAAAAATAATAATAAAATCCAGTAAACCAGACCAGTATGATCACGCTGGGAGACTACATACAACCAGCAAACTACTTTAGGCTGGTTTAAGTTATTAATATTCAGCATATTCAGCATTATATTCACAGCCTTGTTTGTATTTGACAAATTAAATTTGGATTTCATACCAGGTTAAAGAAATGTGTACAGAAGCTACAACACTTCTATAGTGTGTGTGTGTGTGTGTGTGTGTGTGTTTGCACATAAGTGGTGAGTGGAAAATTGTATTCAGCCGAGATACCGGAAATACACTCACACAAACACGGATGCTGAGGGCATTCACCCTGAACACACACACACACACACACTTCCACTGCTTGTTTTGGAGCCTGCAAACACTGTGTTCATGTGCATTTCTCATCAGCTCTGTTGTGAGTGTTTTATCTGGTTTATAAGAAAAAGACAAAAGAATCCACATGAAAACCCAAATGTTGAACTCACTGGCTCCCCGTCCAGTCCTGGTGGGCCTCGCTCTCCAAAATCACCAGGAAAACCCTGAGAGAGAGAGACATTTCAACACATCACTATCACACTCACTGATCATTTAAACAATTAATAAAGAAACTAAAGCTGCTTTGTGAGTGGTTGCCAGGGCACTGTTGCTAGGGTTCCTGGATTGCTGCAAGGCCATTGGTATGCTGTTGCTAAGGGATTCTAAGTGATTGCCAGGTCATCAGTATGTGGTGACTTTAGTTTTTTTTTTGAGTGTTTTTATCATATTGCTTTCCTACATGTTTCCATTAAAAAGTGGATTAGGACGACTGTTCAAATCAATAAACCTAAGCACGAGCAACAGCTCTACTGATGATGACATCACTCAGAGCCCTGCTGACTCAACAGATGTCAAAGGTTGTGCTGATTTAAACAACCTCAGTATGGCTGATTCTGCATCTTAGTGTGTGTGTGTGTGTGTGTGTGTGTGTGTGATCCAAAGAACAATACAAACTCTCTTTCTCTCTCTCAGACACACATAAAAATAACTACAAATTAATAAACTATTATTTTCAAATATTTATGCAGGCAGCTTATAATGGCCTCATTTTGAGAAACATTTTATTCATTTGTTACAAGAAAGGGCCATACAATACCATAAAATGAGAACATATATATATATATATACACACATATACACACATATATCATTTATATTATTATTATTTTTTTTTTTTTTTTTACATTCTCACACATGCTTCCAGAAAATTCACATCTGTATCTATAAAGTATGTTGAGACAAAACTTTACCGGCCTACCCATCTTGCCCCTCTTCCCCGGTGGACCAGGACTACCCTGAAAAAGACAAGAGAGACAGAGAAAGAGACAGTAAATAAATGCTAATAACAGTTAAAAACCTTGTACCATTAGAAAGAAGAATTCTACATTGTTTGTGTGTGTGTGTGTGTGTGTGTACACTCTGTTATCATATGACTCATCCAAACACCCTCAGCTGAAAGCCAGAACCAGCTGGAAGTAGTTTCCACTCTTAAAGCACACACACACACACACACACACACACACACACACACACACACACACACACACACACATCTTAATGATGGGATCTACTGTCATACATCTTTTGTACCAGTAGTGGGCAGCACTTGATTTAAAAAAAACTACAACTAATCTATTTCCATACTAACAACTGTAACAGGATTTAGAACTACACTTAGAACACTACGAGATCTGCATTTGTTTTTCTTTAGGAAACACCTTGTGCTTGTAAGAATAAGCAAGGATCAGCATTTACCCATATACTATATACAGTGCTGGGTTGATTACGTACAAATTGTAGTCCATTACTAATTACACATTACATGGAAAAAATTGTAGTTGGTAACATAATCTGGATTACACATATTAGGCAACGTAATCTGGCTCCTTTTCGATTACTTTTAGATTACTTCTGACCTAATTTGTTTGTCACAAAGACTAGAATGGGATAATTGTGTACCATATTGATAAAAAAAAAAAACAGCGAAAGAAAATACATTCCATTATTTGTTTTGAACATCATTAAATGCATTAAGCATTGCAGCACTCACTATATACAGTAGTATGCAATATAACATACTGTTTTATTGCATACTACTGTATATAGTTAGTTGAGTTGTATTTAACCCAGCATTTTTTAGAGTGATATATTCACTGAATTAGCAATGAGATGGTTGCACCTGCTAATTCAGTGCATATATCACTCTAAACAATGCCGGGTTAAATACAACTCAGCGCTAGGCACGGTGACTATTGCTTTGTCTGATATTACATATTATAAGAGTACACTATTAAAAATGATGGGTTAAATATAACCGAGTGTACTCTTAAAATACATAATATCAGACAAAGCAACTGTCTATGTGCTATTAAAGGCTACATTTATGCAAGACAGATAAGATCAGTATGCAAATATTACAATTAAATAATTGCTGTTTAGATAGTTAGATACTTTGAGAGTGAAACATTCTAGAATGTTTTCAAAATTGTTATCTTACACTTCTGATCTTTACACTCTACAGGCGTTTAAATGGAGTCTGAATGGACAGCATACGTTTAGTAATTAGTGTTTGGTGTTTAGTAGACTATGAAAAGGCAATGATGTCATATGTTTCATCATGTCGTTGCATTAATGAGGTATCTGTGGGAGTTTTAACAGATTCGTGTACTTTAGTGGTGTTGCACAACGGCCATTTACTGGAACATTCGCCCACTGAAGGAGTGTGTTATGATCACGACTGCTGAAAAATCAGTCATAACATGAACAGACTCACTCTTTCACCATCAGCGCCAGGTAAACCAAAGAGTCCAGGGATTCCTATGAAACCCTATAAAGACAACAGAGAGAAGCTCAATACTTCTGGAGGAAAACAAGAAAGAATGAATGGTTGCTAGTGTGTGCTAAGTGGCTGTTTATTATGCTATCCCCATTAATTACATAGATTTATTTTTGTCATGGATCAACAGTTTAAGGAGAAACATCAGAGACAAAGTAAATACTAAAATAGAAACTCTTCAGAGCAATTAAACAAACCCAGCTCATAAGACTTTTATAATCAATGGCAATCCAGCAGCAGACGTCCACGTGTGAACTGATCACATGGATGGACAGATGAATGGAGAGGTCATGGATGGATGAACGGATGGACGTCTTCGTGTTGATGCAGGCCATGAAGTAAGTGTATATGCCCATGGACTGCATGGTGCTGGCCTCCACAATGTAGTCCAAGGGCACATACGCTCACTTCAGGGAACAAACGATGAAAACATGCACAAACAAACACAGGGTACAACAATAACACTCACTCACATCCAGCAAAAACTAATGTTATTAATGTTATTTTCTGAAAACACCCAAGATGGCTTGAAGAAACTAGATAAACTGCATATTGTTAGTTTTTCATATTTGATAATTTAAAGCTTTTATATCATCTTTTTACTTGGCTACAGCAATGCCTTTGTCCATATTAGGAATTTCCTGGAATGTTTTATTACTTTTGTGAGTCATATTTGGAGTTTCTGCACAGGAGCGCCCTCTTGGCTTCCAGTGTACTAGTAACAGTTGCAGTAATAACAGAGCTCCATAATGCTTACACCACCCTATTTTGAGTAAAAAAGGGAAAAATAATACTTCTCTCCGAAGAAATTTTGAAGCAAACAGTGCTGGGTAGTAACTGATTACATGTATCTATGTATGTAATCTGGATTATGTAATCAAATTCCAAAAATTTGAAATTAGATTTTTTTTTTTACTGGATTATGTTACATTTTAAAATACTTGTACTTAGACTACATTTACTTTTTTAATGATTACATATTTTTTGCACAAGTCTTTGTCTTTTGAAGGCTTCTATCCTTATGAAACTAATATTAATATTAATATTAAACTGCTTCATGAAATCAAGTTTAAGGCACCTAGAAGTGTTGTTAATGACAAGGAACGAAAAAAAATTGTAGTTAGTAACATAATCTGGATCACACATATTACGTATAAGTGTGCAACATATTGATAAAAAAAAAAAAAAAAAAAAAAAAAATATATATATATATATATATATATAATTAAAATGCATTAAACGTTGGTTTCCCATACTGTACATAAGTGGTAAATTCATATAGAAAGGGGGAAAAATGAATTGGGCAAACCAATAAATTATGAATAATATATTGCCATTGTGTAAATAATATGTAATCATCATTCCATAAAGAAGTAACTGTAATCTGATTGCGAGTATTTAAAATGTAATACAATGTAATTACAGGTACTTTATCTTTGGAATCTGATTACGTAATCCAGATTACATGTAATCAGTTACTACCCCGCACTGATTGGGAGACACATGTGTATGTGTGCTGACTAAAGACAGCAGGGCCTCAGTCTGATTTTAAACAGGAAATTCCAGCCAATGGGGGCGGAGCCTAGCCTGATAAAGAGCCTTTAACACAGCTCGACTACAAACACAACAGCCAAAGCGTGCATGTGTGTGAGCATGATATATAAAGTGGTAGAGTGAGAATAAAATATAAATTGTTTCTGAATACATCAAATAGACGACAGGGCAATATAAATGAAGGTGGCTGTCCATGCAAACATGTTAATGTGACCGTAGGAGGCTAAAAACACACATAAACGCACACTTATGGCTCCGGCAGCTGTCAGCAGCAAATTTGTCATGCTTGAGTCTCTGTTGACTCAAAAAACAGAAAGAGGAAAAACCAGGGGGATGAAAGAAAAGAGAAGCTGTAGTAGTAAAAATCTCTCCTCTGGAGTCAAGGTCGAAACACTTGACATTAGCTCTCAAAACAATGCAAATAACCTAGCAACGGTAACTATAGGCCCGCTCAAATGTCACAATGACAGCGCTGTGAGATGCAATCATACATCAAACGGGAAGAAGACGTGTACACACCCGAGCCCCTTTCGGCCCAACAGGCCCTATCGGACCAGGTAAACCCTGGAAGAGAAGAAAAAGAGAGAGAGGCTTCAGAAACAGGATGAGGATTTAATCAACACAAGTCATTTAACAGGCAAAATGGAACCGAAATTAATAGCTTGTTGCTTTTGATAAGCATCCAAATTTATATGCCCACAAGAACAAAAACCATGATGAACTTTTAATGGTTTTTATCATAGGCTTCATATATTAAACAGAGCCACAAAACACTTGTAAATGCAATGTCATTTTTTTATAGATAGACGGATTTTTTAATCTTTTATATGTTGTATATGTTAAATATATTTTTAAACATATTATACATTTTCTTTAATCAACATTTTAAATTTAGGCAGAAAATAGCAATGGATAAATGTTTGACGAAAGAGATTTTCTTGAAAGAAAAAGGGTTTATTTGCAACGATGAATGGATAAATGAATACATGATGTGAAATAATAATTTGACTTATTGGTTTATTTTATTATGTGAGAAGAAAAATACTTAAGTTATATTTGACAACATAATGATACAATTGACCAATCAGATTTATGTTTCCCAAAGAACCGTCTTATGTATTTCAATACAAGCAACTGCAATGAGCTCAAGATGTGTTAAAAAACAAAGGCCTGTGGCTTCTGGACTGGCATTTCAAAAGGATGGAGATTTATTCTGATTAAATCCAAAACTCCATCAATGAAAACAACACAAGCGTGTCAAAACATCTCAATACTATGCGGTCAGAGTGAGCAAATAAATCCTTTCCTATAATTGAACTCTGTGATTTTCAATAGCAGTGGCCCGCAGCTATACTGAACAAAACCCAGTATCTATGCCAGGGCAACATACTGCATATCTTCCACGAGCAGTCAATGAAAAACAAAGCAAAGAAACTCAAACAACAAACAAACACAAGCATGCACACACACACATACACACACACACGCACACACACACACACACACACATACACACCACACTCCACAGCAGAGGAAGATCTACTGCACCTGCCTGCCAGGATAGCCTTTGGCTCCAGCTTCTCCGACAGGACCTTGTTCTCCCTGTAAGATAAGACAAAAAGAAATGCTGGTTCTCCTATATACATTAAAGCATAAACATTTACTTTAAAGACCAAAAGTCTGAACATGTGAAATGCATCAATGTCACTGCACTTTATTTGGAGCAAAACACCAAATGATGGATTCCTTTTACAGAAAAAGCACAATCAAGCTAAATGTTTTTGTAATGATAAATCAATAGATTTAGCACCAAAATTGAAGACAATATTTAGTGGAATATATTATTAAAATATAGTGTTTATAGTCAATGTGATGAGCTACATCAAGCTGATTCAACATTGAGTTAACATTGTGAACTAATGCAATGTTTTTTTATACACATGTGTGGTTAAGCCTATGTAAAATTAAGACTGTCTTATCCATTCAGTGTAATAGTATAGGAGCAATAATGTGTATATATATTTACTATAAAGTAAATAGAGAAGTTGTATACGTGACACATACATGCAAAATGTGTGTAGTTATGACATCTCTTTCAGTAAGGGCTCAGCCAATGGCATGACTTTGGGGGCGGGCTGTTTGTTTGTCTGACCAATAGCGAACAGGGAGAATGTTTCGTTTAAAACCAGTCCCTATTTTGCAATTCTGTTTGGTGATGCTAGGCACAGAAATGACACACTTAGTCTCCAGAGTTATGAAAAACACCCTCTGAGCAATAAAACTTTCCTCTGGGTGTGCGTGTTTGTCTTTCCTCTAACTAAACTTTTGACTTAAGGTTTACCTTAAATAACACAGAGGGCTTTATAAGGTTATTTTCTTGTCATGTGAATGACTGTGTGTGTATTGTAAGAGGTAAATCTTTCCAAGGAGTAGTGATGACTTGTGACGTAGGTTTTTAACTTGGATGCGAATATCCTCACACTTTGAGTGTTTGTTTATGTGCTTGTTTGTTTGTGTAACAGTGTTTGTGTGTCTGCATTACTCACTGGTTCCCCGGGAAGGCCTGGTGGTCCTGGATGGCCTTTTTGTCCCTGTTCACAAGGAGGACACATGACGATTTAATAAACACTTAGTGATTTAAACACACACATACACAAAAAGACAAATGAAACGCTACAAACCAATTTCTAATAAAAGGATATGGAAAGACACACACACAAATACTCATCTCCCACAGTGAGCGTGCATTTTAAAGATCCATCATAATTGACCCAATCCATCTGTAGTCAATAAGGAAAGCACTGCGATATTTTCCACACATGCCTTTATGTTGAACAAAATGTGCATCTACACATGTGCATTTGCAACATATGTGGATTTCAGTGAGCAGACATGTATGTGTGTGTGTGTATATTGCAGATATAAAAGTTTTTCTGTTATAGTCAAGATCCCACGAGTCTCACAGGCGCAATATTGTGCTGACTACAGCAAGACATTGACAAAGAGCGGAAAATATGCATCAAAGGCGGAACAGAGCAAGAGACGGGTTTGAGGGAGGAATATAGTAAAGAGTGAGACCTCACGAGTGCGCCAGTGGACAGACAAGAAAAAGTGGATAAACTATGAGAATATTTTCCATGTTACATGGGAACCACACTTCTGAATGGCTTGTCTTACAAACGTGAGAACATAAACGGAACATGAGCTGCTAAATAGATAGACAACTTAAACAGATAGACAGACAGAAAGAAAAGTAAAAGATACACTGACAGACAAACAGAGAAGTTAGACAGAATGACAGACAGACAGATAGGATAGATATATAAACAGACAGACAGACAGACAGAACACTAGCGTGAATAACCATCATTTCTAGAGAAATGCAAGCAAGAACATAAAACTACAAGACACACACAAACGCACACACACTTTCTTCTCTGCCAAACCAGTGAAATCCATCCTGTCACACTCAGCGTTTGAGAGATGTCTGGTTCTTCCATTACGTTTGTTTGTGGGAAACCCAGCTCTGATTCCTGCCTCTACCTCCACATTCCAGCGAACAGCCACACACATGTACCATTGATCTCTGTTTTACATTTACAAGCATTTAAACACTTACATACACACAGTACACTTAAAAAATGTTTCTTAATAACTTAATAACATTTTAACATAATCCCTTATCAATTTCTAAGAATCTGCGTTGTTTATGCATCATCTAGCCGTCCAGCGTCAGAACATCTTTTAGAGTTTACAGTAGAATCTGTGTTAAAGGTTGTACTGGATCAGCTGCTTAATCTGTCTGGCCCCTCAGAAAAATCACAGGCTGCTTTGGTTTATTATTGGTTTCCGTTATACCCACATTCATTCACTCGTTCATGACAGGCTGCTGTCCGTTTTTCCAGAGGTTCTCCTCTACATCCTGATGTCTCTTTCTCTACCCACAGACACGTAACACAAAGCACATGGACCGCCGCACAGCCTGCCAGGTATTCAAAAACACACTAAACCACATGTACAGACATGCCATTAACAGCTCATTTTAATAATCAATGAATCTATCAATTATTTCAGCGAAAAATCAACTAATTGGTCAATAACCTAAAAATAAAATAATATTTTAGTATTTTGAAAAAAAACATGCTTATATAGTTTTTTTTCCTGTAAAAAATAAAATACAATAAATTAAACAACCTAAAATTTGTCGAAATAACTTAAATATCCGAGTTAGTATATCCAGTGTTATACATACAAATCTAAATAAAAAAGATTTTAAATTAGACATTAAATGGAAACCAAACACAGCACCATTATTAGTGCTCTTCCATGATAAATGTTGATCAGCCAGCCATTCATGTGTTATCAGGTTAGTTGCATTTATTTATTGGCTCTAAACCGGCAGAGACTTGATAATGACACTCACTGTCAACTACTTTTATAATAGACTTTGATTGTATTTATAGTTGTTGCCGCTCTAGACATAACATATGCATGCTCACGACCATCGTTTAAATCCGCTACAGGATTTTTCCAGAGATCACTCTGCTAGATCCTTCCAACGCAAACACACATACGAAGCTGTAAGTGCTATTGCTTACACTAAAACGCCTGGCAGAGAGTCTAAAATTGCTTTAATCATGCACAGCTGAGACACACACACACATGTGCTAATGGTCATAACAAAGAGAGTCACTCATGGTGAACGACTGTACGACTCTCAATAGCCTTGTTTGACGTGTGTGAGCGTGGAGTATAAAGGAGTGATAGACGACTCATTGGGGATTCCCTCTAATGTTTACACTGGGTTTCCACAGCAACAGCAGACACAGCGAGACAGAAGGAGTGGGAGCGTTCAGAGTGTTTGTGTGGGTCTGGTAAGCAAAGAGGCAAACATATGCGCTCATGTCACCCAGCAAGTGCACAGCAACATTAGTGATGAGAAATAATGAAACAACGGAGAGAATGATTCAAGCGTTTCAGAATATCTTACCTTACGGCCTTCTGGCCCGACTAAACCGACAGGACCAGGCAGACCAGCATCTCCCTACAAACACAGAGAGCAATCATGAGGCACAGCAAAGCCCCTTCTTCTCATCAACAACAATGTAGCTGTTGTTAGCATCTAAATGTATTCATATCTTCTCACTTTTTCCCCTTTTGGTGCTTTTCCAGGTGAAAGTCCAGGGTCTCCTTTTTTCCCCTGAGAGAAAGAAACGACAAAACAAAAGATGAATCGTCTGGAGAAAATGTTGCATCATACAAAGCCCGGTCGTTGCTAATCAGATTAAAGCAAAGCTGGTATTTCATCCGTTTTGAGCTTTATATGTTACAGTAATAACGTGTGCATGTACATGTGTGTGTCACAGACAGAATAAGAGAGCGAGAACATGTGGGAAGTTTGACTCCGGGCCGTTGCACCTTAACTAGGCTTGTCTTCAAAGACCGGCTGAAATAATTAAACACAGAAAGCAGAGAGCGTTCAATCACACAAACACACTCCCCGTTGGGCTTCCTGGCTGTTTACCACCTTCGTAGTGTTTACAGGGATGAAAAAAGGCGGACCAATCACACGGTGGGACATCACACGCATACATAACTTTGAAGAATGTTTGGTGGCTTTGGTTTATAACCAGTGTTTAATACTACAGCTACACTTCGCCACACAAACACTCATTTCTGTATCATGGGAAAGTCTTTCCACTACCTGCTGGGCTTCTCTTGAGCTCAAATAAATCAAAGGGCTTGTGTGTGTGTGTACATGTGTGTGCCTGTGTTTCCAAAACCTTGTGTGCAGCCCAATAGTACTGGCAGCCGGTGCGGTGATGAATATAACAGAAGGGCAAACAGAGGAAGATGAGCAGAGCAGTGCACGGGATCAGACTGCACATTGTCTGACGGTAAGTGTGTGTGAGTTGGTTTTTACCTTCAACCCTGGTGGACCGGGTCGACCTGGCTTGCCGTGTGGTCCTGGGGGTCCCTACAGGAAACGAGATATAAACAATACACACATTAGGAATGAACAATTAAGCAAAACTGAATGCATTTAATAGTTGACCCTCTGACGATCGTTAATGCGCCCCTTGTGGCCATGCTCAGAATGCACCTGAATTACGAACTGCTTCATCTTTTCTAGTTTGATGCCTTTGCATTCACGTACTTGCGTACTTAAGTATGCTTTGGGCATTATGTGTTTTTAGTTTACAGTGAATGGATCTGAGATGAAACTGAAGTTTGAAGAAATCTTCAGAAACTGAATTTGACTTTGACCTTTCTTTCGACCCTGGCGTTGTTATTTTAAACGACTTCCCATCTGAGGTCAGGGGTCACAGTGAGGGTCAAGGTCAATGGGGGTCATTGGAGGGAAACAGTCCATAAACAAGCCCAACAGATTGAGTGATACCATGCACGAAAACAAGACAAAAGCAATGCAAGTATGTAAAAACAATAGTGTGTGTTTATCTATATAAGGGCTGTGTGACTATACTGAATATTGATGAAATATTGAATATTACATTGTTGCTAACATAATATTAAACACACAAGAATAAAAAGAACCAAGTCTCTTATTTGCACCCAGACAATGTGATTCACTAAATTATTTTAACCAAAGTGTCTAAATCAATAAACACAAAAAAATGTTTTACATTATATATATATAAGGAGTGAATATGAACTGATTATATTATGTGTTATAACGTTTTTAAAGTTTGGGTTCAGAAATTAGTTTTTCCCTTGAACGATGACTAAACTGATCAAAAGTGACAGTAATGATATAATGTCACAAAAGATTTCTATTCTATAAATTCTGAACATTCTATTTATCAAAGAATCCTGGGGGAAAAAATATGTACTGTATCACCATTTCCACAAGAATGATAATAAAAAATAATCAGAAATGTTTTTTGAGCGGTAAATCAGGATATACTGTATATGATTTCTGAAAGATCATGTGACACTGAAAACTGGAATTCAGCTTTGCATTACAGAAATTCATTACATTTTCAAATATATCCAAATGGAAAACAGTTACTTTAAATTATAATAATATTTTACACTATAACTGTATTTTTGGGAACATAAATGCAGACTTGGTGACAATAGGAGGCTTCTTAGCCGTGCATTAGGAGAAACCAAAGACTGAGGAGAGTGCAAAGAAAGCGCAAACAGTGTAGGCTGACTTTACTGAAAGACTTCTTTGTTCTAACAAGCAAACACACTCACTCACACACACACACACACACACAGACACATATACAAATAACATACACATTTAACATGAAAAGGGTGCCGGCTGAACAAGGCCTAGCAGTCAGACTTTATAACACATGCTCTAAAATATTTAACACACACACACACACACACACACACACACACTTTGATGCATGCACACTACATTGACTACAGTTGCTAAAACATCACCTCGCATCCATGCCATCCTGTCAACAAAGGTCAAAGTTCAAACAAAGTCTCATGGCTCTATGGCTTTCTGTGTTTGACTGTGCTAGAAGATTCCTTACAAGGACTCTTCAGTCAAAGGAATAGACCACCCAAAATTGACAAATCATCCATGTCAAATACTCTAAAATACTTCAAACACAGAAGAAAGATGGAATTTACTACCTGTTGTATATGTTGCACATATTTTTATATAAATATTTGAGTAAATAGAAAAAAGAGATAAACAGGAATAAGAAAGGGCAAATGAGCGCGTGTGAAAGTGAATGAGTCAGGCAGATCCAGAGCGGCGCTTTGTGTTTTGTTCTGAGGTCAGTTCGACCTGCTGACCAGACAAAACACAGAGACACTCACTAAAGAAACCAATAAAGCACAAACACACTGGAGCGGACAGTGTGTGGCCCTGCAGTTTACACACTTCCTGTTTATACCTGAGGTCAAAGGTCAATGGCTCTTTTAGTCTAACACACACACACACACTCACCCGAGGTCCTCTTGCCCCTGGCTGCCCTGGTTTCCCTGGAGGTCCCGGGATTCCCTATGAAACACAAATAAGTGCTCTCATGAATCAAACACACACTCACTGCACAAGTGTGCTAACAGTGCTGCAGGGCTCCTTTTAAAAACTAAACAGCAAAGAGGAAACAGGAAGTCATTCCAGGGAATTTCCTTCTTCTGATAATGAGCTATAGACTTACAGGAGACCTGTAGATCCTGAATCCCACTGTGTGTGTGTGTGTGAGAGAGAGAGAGAGAAAGAGTGTGCAGTGTGTGTTTATGAAAAGATCCCTGTGGTCCAATCCCACAATCCTACAGTGCTCAGATTACGCAACTGGCTGTTTTTTCACTCTGTGTATTATATGACAGCAAAGAACATAAGAAATATTTTAATATAGTCTCTCATCTTGTGAATGGTTCATTTCAGTAAATAAGTACAATCACAGAATCAATTTGTTTCTGAAAATCATTTTTAAAATCTAAAAAATGGATATTATTATTTTTTATAAATAGCAAATATAATTTTTTTTTAAAATATTTATAAAGTAAGTTTAATATTAATATTACATATTTTAGAAAATATAAATGTTTATGAATTATTTAGTAAATAATTTAAAATTTTATTTTAAGTATTTTACAAAAATTTGTATTTTATAAAATAAGTATTATTTTATGTATTATATAAATTATTTATAAAGTAAATATTTATAAAATTAACATTTATTTTTATGTAAAATATTTAATTATATTTAAATATATATATATATATATATATATATATATATATATATATATATATATATATATATATATATATATATATATAAATATATATATATATATATATATATATATATATATATATATATATATTAGGGGTGTAACGATACGCGTATTCGTATTGAACCGTTCGGTACGACGCTTTCGGTTCGGTACGCGGTACGCATTATGTATACCGAACGGTTCGTTGGAGTAATTAATTATATTTGAAAAAAAAAAAAAAAAGAGAGAGAGAGAAATATAATGATATGCGTTCAACAAGGTAGCCCAATAACCCAAACAACGTAACAGGCAACGCCCCTGACACTCCCGAAGAAGAAAAAAACACCATCTTATATGTTTATGTTAGGCTACTCAGCAGGCGCTCGCTCACTCAGTATGCGCTGAAGGCTCGTTGCAAAATAGCCAATGCGTTTAACAGACTAGAAATGAGAAGATCCTCCAATAACCAACAGGTCTGGTGTTTGGGTGCACTTTGGATTCCCTTTAAGCTATAATGGTGATGGCAAGAGAGTGGTGGATAAATAAACAACGGTATGTCGCATCTGCAACATGACAGGGTACACCAGCGGGATTACAAAAAAAAAAAAAAAAAACACCAGCGGGAATATCTGGGATATATGCTTCAGTACTGTCTGGGAAAAGACGAAAAAAAGGAGAAACATGCACGCAGCAAACTATCCCTGCAGCATTTAGAAACTATAGCTTACAGGGAATCCAACCCAAACACCAGACCTGTTGGTTATTTTAGGATCTTATATTTCTGGTCTGTTAAAGGCATTCGACATTTTGCAACGAGCCTTCAGCGCGTGCTGAGTGAGCGAGCGCCTTAGGGGCCGTTCACATATCGTGCCTAAAAACGCATGGAAAACGCTAAGCGCGTCTTTCTCCTCCTTTCCAAAGCGCTTGGGCAGAAGCGCTCATGAGGCGTCTGTCTTTGCTAAGCAACAATGACGTGCTCTCTCCATGAGACGCGGAAATTTCAGCAAAGGATAAATGGATTTGCAGCTCTAAAAATCGCTTGCAGTAGCTCTGCTACTAAATTTATTTCAAAATTGCAATCCATATACAACTATGATCAGCTGATCCTTCATCTTGGCTGAGCTCTCAACGTTGTTACGGGAAAGGATGAAGCTGATTGGTTAGTTCTTGTCACATGACCCGCGGTGCGCTTGCGGCATTCTGAAAAGTTGAGATGTTTTTACATTTTGCTGTATCTAAAACGTATCGAACCGAACCGAACCGAACCGTGACATCAGTGTATCGTATCGAACCGAACCGTGAATTTTGTGAACCGTTACACCCCTAATATATATATATATATATTATATAAATATAAATAAATGTATTGATATTTTATTTTCATAAATCAAATATATTTATTTATAATAATATAATTTATAAATTTTTATAATATAATAAATCTATAAAATAATTAAACATTGCTAAAATATATTAGTAAAAGTAATTTGTTATTTTACATCAAATAAAAGTTAAATAGGTTATGAATGCTATTTCTTGCCGATTGATTTCTGTATTTCAGTATTTAAGTAAAAAAAATTAACAATTTAATTGATATGCCAGCAAAGGCTGTTTGGCACCTAAAAAAAGCACCTCCTTTTTTTCAGAGCATAAACATACTTTACATATCGAATATCATCAAATGTCTAAAAATATCACGGTTATCCGGTAATTTCCCAGTTCTATGGCTAAAGCGGTATCATATGTATCAGCTAGTTGTTGAAACAGCGGGTCAGTTGGGTTTTCTGTCCTGCACCCCCAGCGCAGTGCCACGAGGCACAGGATGAAAGCCTTCATTGAGAAGATGAGTGTGTGAGTGTGTGTGCTGCTGTGTGTTTATGTTAAGAATCTCTGAGCTCTAGAACTATGGCTCTGTTGATGGAGGCGGGGGATGGGGCTTTCTCACCCACATACATGTACACACAGCCCCCCACAACCCTCCAACCGCCCCATCCTAAATGAACACCCAGATACTCCCATCATGCAACAGTGCTTTCAAACTGTGCTGCATGCTTGAGTTCGCAGTATGTAGCACTTTGTGCACAGTATGACACAAATGACCTACTCCATCTCACAAAGCAATTCAACTTCTGAATCAATCTGAAATACTGCAAGCAGCACTATCTATATTTGTCCTTGAATTATTAATTAATTGACCAATTTTCAGATACTTTTGGATTAAAAATGCTAAGTAACTTATTATCGAACACCACTCTCTAAATTACTCATGCGACATACCAGGGTTACTGTCGTTAACTAAAAATACAAATATTAAACTAAAAATATTAAATGCATTTTTATTAACTGAAATAAAGTGGACTGAATTTTTTTGAAATAAATAAATGATTAATACTAAAATGAAAAATGTTGAGATAATTTCACATGAAAAAGCAAAGAAACTTAGTATCTAGGGTTAGTATCTAAATAAAATTACAAAATGATGACAAACTAAATTTAAATGTTGCCTTAATTGAAAAACTAAGTGAAAAACTAAAACTAACACTGAAATAAAACTTACTTAAATCTAAATAGTAATATATTAACTATTTAGTATTAAGTATAGTAGTATAAGTATTTGAATCACTAAAATTATTAACTTGAAATTTAAATGAATCTAAAAATAAATGAAATTGAATCCTAAACAGCAATATAAAAAAATCTGATAACAAAAAAAAAAAATATATATATATATATACTAAAAAGTTACAATAACAAAAAAAATACTAACACTACACAAAAAACCTAAAGTATACCTAAAAATTTATTAAACCTTTACAGTAATATAAAAAAAATATATTAAACCTAGTAAATAAAAAGTTTTTTAAAAGTTGATATTAATAAAACATACAATAAAATGAAAATAACAAAAAAAAAATAACATTGCAACCCACAGTAGAGACAACAACAGCTTACCACAGTTTGACCCCGTTTCATGCTAATTAAAAAAATTAGTAGGCAGTTAAAAGCACATTCTGCACAGTATTTAGTAAGCAGTAGCATTCATTCTGAACAGAGCTTGTTAGCGTCACGCTCACAGTGTTTTTGGGGTTATTGTATATTTAAGTAACGCTAAAGATAGTGGCTATAGCTCATTATCTCCGAGTAAACGGTGCAATGCAGCACGGGGCTGTATAAATGCAGACTAAGAGCGTGTGTCCAATCGCCGGGTGTGTTCCTGCCATTTTAGTCAAGTACCTACTGAACGTGTCCTTATGGTGGATGACGGGGGCTTTTAGGTAATTATCCTGCGGTAATGACAGAGAACATTCTCTTGGCTGCTACACACACACATACCTGTGATCCCACCAGATTACACAAAGGTAACCACAGGGATGTGCAGACATAAACAGACACAAGCTAAAATGGGTCATTGTTCAACATGTGGGCCGTTTTGTCAAGTTTAGTCAGGTATTTTGGAAAATGCCCTCTAGAGAGTCTGAGTATGATGTCATCACTAACACTGAACATTCTCGCTAACTAAAGAGATTAGCTTGAAATCAGTCAATTGCTTGAATTGCTGCATCTCCAGGATTTTTAAGATGTCGCAGTCCTACTGTTTAGATACGGCTGGCTCACATTTAGCACAGGACTTCAGTAATAACTCACTTATCTTTATTTGTTTTGGGGTCAAAGGTCAGGTGGTTGTTTTTGAACAAGGTGGTTTCTGATTGATCTGATTGAAATCCATGGATGGAATGGGATTCCCTGCTTGAGTGTCTGGACGACTGATAAAATGTTCACTACTTCCCCTGACCTTTGACCCAGCTTTAAAAGCACTTCGGTCAACGGCTTTCAAGAAAACACTAACATGAGAGAACGATGAAGTCACGTGCAAACTATACAGGCATTACCAGTACACTTTTGACCCAAAATTGATCATAACGACACAAAAATAAAAGCAATATTGAGCTGTTTATATCCTTTAAGGAGCATTTGATCCACCTGGAAACATATATAATTTATATAATCATAACATTACATTTTTACCAGCATAAAAGTATTTATGGTTTAGTATGTGATGTTTGTGCTTTCAGACATTTACAAAAGAATGTATAATTAATTAAACATTTGCATTTGTACTTGAAAGGAAAGGTTTATGAACTGTTCTGCAACCAACATACACTGGGGTCAGGAAGATTTTTATATATATATAAAGATGTATATAAAGTCACAAAAGCTTTTTCTTCAAAGGTTTTTCTTTGTATTCAATCCTGAAAGAAATTAACTTACTGGAGTAATGATGCTGAAAATTCAGGTTTGATCACAGAAATAAATTACCTTTGAAAATATTTTCAAATAAACAACATCTATTTTGAAATAAAATAATATTTCACATTATTTATTGCATTTATGATTATATAAATGCAGTCTTGGTGAGCACTTTATAAAACATTTAAAAAAATCTTATTTATCCCAAACTTTTGAATGACAGTGTATATATAGTTTTTACTGTACCTCATTAATCAATATGCACATGGTCCCTTTAAATACGTCTTAACTAAGCATGAGAAGTGATAAAACTATCTCTCCCATGTTAAACAGATTTTTTTATCCTGATGATGACAACCAGCTAAACTTTAGGGAAACCATTAGGAAACCATGGGAAATTTAGTCAGTCTGCTGGATTTAATTTGTATGGTACCATGCAAGATAGTCCCGCCCACAAAGAAATTTCATTGGTCAAGAATCTTGCTCCACGTTTAACTGAGTTGGATATTGCCAAAAATATTTCCTTTACATTTATGTACAGTATATGTGTCAATATGTGTGGCATGAGTATTTATTTCTACTCATGTGCCCATTTTTAGCAACAAACTCAAATTAATCGAACACAAACAGATACAAACAATGCAGCTCTCTCACCATTTTCCCGGGATCTCCTTTTTGTCCTGGCGGTCCAACCAGAAGTGAAAAGTATGTGGGCTCCACCTCAAAGCTCTGAAAATCGTTGAAAGCCGGGAGAGTAACAGATTGGACAGCGAACCATGGAGTGCTTGGAGTGATAGGTATTTTTGGCCTGTCAAGAATGACTTTGGGGGTTTCCAGAGTTTTTGGTGGTTTGTTTGGTGCGGTGGTGGTGAACGGAGTGGATTTGGGTGTCGGAAGGATTTTTTTGGGTGTAGGGTTTGGGGCGGTGGTGGATTTTGGGGTTGGGAGTGTAGTTTGGGGTGAGCGCTGGGTGCTGGTTTTGGGCTGGAGTGGCTTTTTCTTGGTTGGCGACGGTCTTTTGGGGGCGGTCGGTTCTGGGTCAGATAACGGTTTGAGAATGCCATTATGTTTCTTTTTAGGATTGACAGGTTGAGCACCAACAGAAGTGTTCTTCGTTGGGTTGACCTTGGTGGGCTTTGGCGCAAGGGTTGGTTTCTTTACTGTGGGTTTTACAGCTGCTGATTTGGAAGGTTTTGGTGGTGTAGGTTTGGGACCAGTTTTTTTTGAACTTCCAGATTTGGAAGAAGTAGTTCGATCAATTGTGGGCTTTGGTCCGGAAGGCTTAGTTGCACTCAGCTTTGGAGACGTTTTTCCTGGAGTGGGTTTGGATCCAGCTGGTTTAGTAGGGGTAAGCCTGGCCGCTCCTGGCTTTGAGGCAGTCGGCTTGGGGATTCTGGGTGTCCTGAGAGTAGGTTTGGGGGAGACAGAATTTAAATATCCCCAAGATAAAGGAGCTTCAAGTCCTGTTTGAATCAAGGAAAGGGGTGGAGGTGTGGTAGACATGGGTTTAGCTCGTACACCGTCGCTCGTTCTCACTGCAGAAGACCCTCGTGCGCCATTTATGGATGTCCAAAGGAAATTAGTAGGAGTGGGAGTGAACGTGAAAGTGCGATTAGGTGGTAACGTGTGGGTCAATAGTGGTGGGGCGTGTCGGGACGGGAGGGGAAGTAGAGCGGGAGGCGCTGGCCTGTAGGTGTCATTTTCTCTGCACTGCCTGCGGATGGCGCTGCAGTAGTTCTGCTGTGCTTGTGCCGAGGGCACCACATCAAACTGGCAAACTGCACCTTCGAAAGGTACCGCACCTGGAAGCAAAGCGCTGGTGCCTCCCAAGCGGAAGGTCCCGCGAGGGTTCAGGCGTTCAGGAAGTACGGGGAGTTTCTGCGTAACTCCTCCATCGCTCTCTGAGCAGGGAGAGTGTAGGGTCACTGATTGGCCGTTTAAAACGAAGGCTAGATGATGCCAGCGCCCGTCGTGGAGGTTGTATGGGAAGACCACGGCATTCCCGGGGCCGGTGTGAAGCGTGAGCTTGCCAGGCGAAATTTCCAGCCCGAGCTGAATCCGTTTCCCGGATAGGACGGAGAAGAGAAATGCTGAGTTTAATCGGTGAGACCGTATGCTCAGGACGATAGTGCAGTTCCAGAAGAGTTCTGGAGGGAACACGGAGCGTGTCGCCGTGGTAACTCGTGCCCGTGTCGTGAGGATGACTCCAGAGTGGAGGGAGATGACGCCAGCGGGAACGGTGCGAGAACCGAGCTCAGCACGCAGAGCCAACCGCTGCAACACGTCCACATCTGCAGCACAAAGCAGAAGACACCTTAATAAACACATATACACTTTCACATGAGGACGTATATAAATTTTATTAATGAAAAGTAAAATATAAAATAAAAAAGTATGTATATTATGAGTTTGATCAGAGTGGAAACTAAAGTCTGCAGCGAATTTGGCCTCCAGGACAAGATTTGAGGAACCCTGATATACATAATATATAAAAACACACACATATGTGACCCTGGACCACAAAACCAATTTTTTAAATTGAGTTAACATCATTTTAAAGTTTTAAAGTTGCATATTACAAATCAAATATTAAGTTTTGAAATATTTGTGGAAGGAAATTACACACACACACATAATTTAGATGACTAACACAAATGAACACATTAAAACCATAAAACTTTCAGTTTGATTTCATGGCATCTTGAGGAGATCCATGACTCCGCATTACATCATTTTAATATGCTAATTCAGTTTTGTGCCATGTGTGTTAAATTCCAGCGGGAAAACTTTCTAAAATGAAGAAATGAGTTAACAGCTGCATGTCTGATGCCAGAACTCTAATGCTAAAAACTGGCTAATGACAAGGAAAATTGATGAACTTATCACAGTGAACTTGTGTATGCGTGTTTCACTTGGGTCAGCGTTTGGCTTCACGAAGCCAGGACTGAGCCAAGAGTATGAGAACAGCAGCAGAAACTACTTCATTCACACAATAGAACACTGTCTGAATAATGCATCTGATTGCGTAAATGAACGTGTGTTTCACATCAGTATCATGAATCAACAGTCAGCAAAACCGTGAAGGACTATCAGTGGTGCATGTTACTGTGCTGTCATCAGCTAATCAGTGCTGTCATAACATAATATGTTGGTGTAATTAGTCACATGGCATTTATAGCTAAAGTGACTAGCTCAAAAAATAAAAAAACACACATATTCAGCATATTTATTAGGCAAACCCTTAATGCTTATCACAGGATCTTAATGCATGTGATCTTTGGTTTGATTTAGTACATTTATCATAATTTTATTCCCAGGCCTTTTCATATGTGTGTTACTGTCTAGAGATAAGCATGAATCAGCATTCAAGTGGGAACATGATGTCATTTTTTTCCTATAAAACAGACATGCACACACACACACACACACACACACACACACACAAGGGGTTATAGAACATGTTTTACTGAAGAAAAAGTGCTTGGAACTCACATTTGGCAGGAGAGCATTTTAAAGTCAGGTATGGAAACTCATACATATGTGAGGGAGGGTGTTTGAGTTTCATGACTCAAGGTTTAAAGTTTAATGTTGTAAAACTTTCCAAACTTAGCAGAAATTGCAAGAACATGAAACTTTATTACTGTGCAATAATTCAGTGGCCTCAAAAATCTACCCTTTCCATTGGCAATCACACATACGCAAACAAATGTTGCGTTTTCATAAAGACAGAACTCATTTTTGTTTCATATCTTACCTTCAGAGAGTACTTGGCTGAATCCAAAAGAAGTACAGTAAAGTAGAATACACAGAAGAAGAGCTCTCCTAGGGACACACAGAGAAAGGCAAAGTTACTCATTTGAATTTCCACGATTTTTGCGGCTAGCAGAGTTAAATGTTGAATCAGACCTTTACATAACAGAAGCCACTTGTCAAAACATCATCATTACAATGGAGGTACACATTTCAGGCTTCTTGCACTGGCCTCAACCCAAACAAGTGGAAAATTTTACTGGCAGCGCCATCTTTCCGGAGCGAGTGGAGCGAACCATCAAACCGATGGATGATGCCGGCTAGTTAAATGTATTTCCATGTTTATAGTCAATGAAGCAATTGTGCTGCGTGTTTCTTTACTTTCTTTTGGAAAATGTGCACACGAGTGTATACATTCAGAACAGAGCTTGGTTGCGATTACACAATGTGAACAAACTAAAATGAATTTCCCACAGTTCAGCATTTTACAAAATCATCTTTGTGATGCATCAACATTAACATTCTTGCCAATACTGATTATTTTCATGTTGTAGCCGATAAATAGTCAATCATAGTAAAACACGAAAAATTTTAATCAATTAATTAAGCAGCACAACTCTTTTCAACTTTGATAATAATCAGAAATGTTTGTTGATCAGAAATCATCATATCTGAAGGGTCATGTGACACTGAAGACTGGAGGAATGATGCTGAATAAATACATTTGCATCATGGGAATAAATTACATTTTAAAATATATTCAAATAGAAAGCTGTTAATTTAAAAGATAAAAATAATTCACAATGTTGCTTATTTTTACTGTATTTTTTAACAAATAAAGGCAGCTTTCGTGAGAAGAAGAGAATTAAAAAAACGTTAATTATTCCAAACTTATGGCTGGTTTGCAATACAAAAAAATATTTTGATATGTGCTGAAATACATTTTTTACACTTTAAGTGAGTGTCAGATGAAATCAAAGGTAATCTATAAAATAATTTACACAAATATCTTATGCTGGCTGTTAAAAAACGCCTAATATCGGTTTACCGTAACAAACACAACTTCTACATTTTATGCGTGACGGTACCACAAAGGAACCTCAGATGTAGTTTTTTGCCAGACTGACCCTGATGGACTTTGACCTTTGAACCCTAACCTCAGATTTCACAGGCGCATGAAAGAGGAAGTGACTCGCAGGGGAAGGATTTCAATTATGATTGGCAGGATAGACGGCGCGCTAAACCCCCACCGTGTCTGCGGACATATCTGTGTGACTGAGACAGCTGCTTTTAACATTACCTGCTGACCACAAAACACACACTCTTTTATCTATCACATACACACACAGTCCTAGACTCCCCCAGGATCCCTTACCCGAGTCAGGAGGTGAAACATCTCGCCGCAGAGAATCTCAGCCAATCAGAACGCCAGAAACACCAGCCAGTCTGACCTCACAGTTAGTAAGCCACCACAAACAGACGAGTGAGAATCGGTGTGTGTCGCAGCTCAGTGTGCTCTTTCTGTTGTGTGTGTGCTGCAGAAAATGACTCACGTATGTGTCAAGCATCTCTTGAGTCTCATGAACACTGTGCTTTTTGTAGGAAATGTTGTATGAAAACCTGCATGAGAAAACTGACATATTTACATCCCTCAGTGTCCTAAAATATCCAATAACTCAAGTTATTACCCAATAGCCAAAGCAGATTTAGAAGAGGAAGCGAATACATGTGTATGTTTGAGGGACTAGCTTACAGAAGCCTTTTTCTGCCGTGTGATAAAAATATAAAAAAGTTATTGGAAAAGTTTATCTCATTTCAATTCTGACTTTTAGTTCACAAAATTCTGAATTTATATCTCAAAATTCTGAACTTTTTCATTAATTTGGAAAGAGAAAAAGTCCAAACTGGGAGTTTAAATCTCACAATTCTGACTGTATTTCTTGCAACTTTAAGGGGAAAATAAATATTTTGAGAAGAAAAACCCAGAACTTTAAGCAATAAACAGAACAGCAAGAAAAAAAAGTCAGAATGTTAACATATAAACTCAGAATTGTGAGGGGGAAAAGTCAGAATTGGGAGATAAACTTTGCAATTATCTTTTTACATTAACAAGCTACCATTAATGTCAGTCAGTAAACTCAGACTAAAACTTCAACTAGGAGATGTTGCCAATTGAAAAAAAACAATCAAATAAAAATAAATACTCATTATAATTTTGTAAGATTATGATATCATATTATTAGAAGTCTATTGCATGAAAGTAAAAGTGTATTTCTTGTTAATAGTAAATTTAGCTCTGGTGCTTCCCACTTCCAGGCCTAAAAAAGTTATTTAGTAAGTGGAATTCTCTCAATGGTAGCAACCACATATACACAAATGTGTAAACTCACACACACACTAACACACACTATGTACACAGACGACTGAAAAAAGCCCCATCCTTGCATACAACAACCCTTCTCTTTCTCTCACTTGCTTCAGTAATAGGGGAGTGGAAAATTCCTTCCGTTCGGCACACAGTGATAGACATTGATGAGGAAGAACCTGGCCCCCGCTCTGCAACACCTTCTCTCTGGATTTTTCTCTGGACATTTAGATGCAAAGTACAAGTTTGTGTTAAAATAGTATTTGTGGATATATAAGAAACAAGAACATATCTCTCACACAGATGCTCCTAAATAATTATACAGTATATATTCATGTCTGGTCGTGAGTTAGTGCAATGTAGGGCGCACCCTGGCGGACAGTGAAGGAAGCGCAAGGGATCCGGTTACAGGCCGCTCACAGGAGCGATGAGCGCCGGCAGAAAACACACGACCAGCGGTAGAGAGCGCAGAAGAGACCGCGGAAGATGCACTAAAGCAGAGGAACCGTACAAATAATTATGAAACGGGTAGCTGATTGGTTTATTTAGCGTTTCAGCTTTGCAAAAATACCCGACTCACACAGCTATGACACGAAACACCTGTTCACCAGCTCCTGTGTGTATCACTGCGCACTTCGGGACTAGATCTTTGAGCGGAAGTATGGCACAACTTCATGATAAAACAACGTTTTATGGAAAACATATAGGATATTGTGTTTATAACTGAATAGCATCACCACACTACAATTTCTGTTTCATATTCAAGATTGCTGGAAGTTGTTCAAGTGCTTCATGTCCAAGACTGACTCTTGGCCTTTTCCACTAGTTTCGTTTTTCATTTATTCGTTCACTTAAACAGACTTTTTCTAGCTTTTCTGCACCAGTTTCGTGCAATGCATTTGTTAAGATATCATAAAATATGTTGTATAACGGTAGTCAAAATGGTATTATAAATACCAGCAAATTTAAAATCTTCAGTACTAGCAGGGTTAATATGTATAACCTCTAGAGTATTTTTTTACTTGATTAAACATTTGCTGATTTCTTAGAAACCTTAGGTTCCATTAATCTCAAATCTACTCGCGAACGTTCTATTATAGAACGTCGGATAAAACTTTCCTGGAACGTTACAACTGGGGACGTTCCTGGAAACCCCCATTGGATTCTCTGTTTACGTTTCATTGCATCTAGCTGTCGTGTCAGCTATTCTAAGACCTGAACACGTTCATTCATTCATTTGTAACGCGTCCACGGTTGTGGGTGTGAGGAACGGAAGTCTTGTTTGTTTAGCGTCACGGCGCGGTTTGCACTGTGATGCTCAGTGGCAAATACACAACACACACACAAGCACAGTGAGCCTATTTGGAACCGAGGTGTCCAAAAAACCGTCCAAGAATTCCATGTTTCCACGAGCGCCTCAAATACTCAACAGTCAAGAACCTAGAGCGCGTTTCTAGTGCTAAAAACACAGGAACGAATGATGTTCTCTTGACAGATTTCCCCGCACTCTGCCGCTACACCGATTCTGAATCAACAGTGCAACCAGTTTAGTCCGATTCAACGATTCACAGGCTATGAGTCGGTTCATTTAAGTGAATCAAAACACTTGGATCTATTAAAGCGGTCACTGAATTAAATACATAACTGTTGGACTCGTAATGAACCAAACCCGGACCGCTTGTTAAAAGGCTACAGACAACACAAACAAAAACGTTATACATTTTGTTGAACTTGCTGATGTTTTTAAATGAATTTAATGTTATCAGGTAGGTTATGTCAGTATATAGTAAAAAAAAAAATACGTTTGCAACACTAAAATGAAAAATAACATATAATATAACAGTAATTCAATCTATTTCTCAGATGCATTAAAAATGAAATGGAATCATAAAGGAACCTGAATCGTTCATAAGAGTTGGGACAGTTGCCATCCCTATTTCCTAAAAAAAGAAAGAAAGAAAGAAAAAAGAAAAAAAGAAAGAAACAGCGACAACACGTCTTTTGTAAAAGGCTCCTCACTAAAGTTAGAGATGAACCCAAAGACCCGATCCACAGACAGTCATGACCATATGCTCTATGCCTGGGCGCAAAAGCTTTATGTTAAACTGACCTTGGGGTTCTTGCACCTCTCCAGAAACCTACACCGCCTGTGCGTAACGATGGTAAAGAGCTGGCTCTTGCACGTCTCTGCTGGTACACCTGGACTCTTTCAGTTAAAGATCTGTTTCTGTTCAGTTCTGAACGCTGGCCAAGCTACACAGGTAGAGCGGCGCGCACGAACAAGCGCCCATTCACCCGGCACCAACACACACAAACCAGCGCGCCCTGCGCAAACAGCCAAGCCACCAAGCGCTCTTTGTCCCCGGTGTTACCGGCGAACGGAGGTGGCCGACCTGCGTGACCCTTGTGTTCCTGATATGCGGTAAAACTGAAACTTACTTTGCCACCAGACGAGAGGTTCTGCGGACTCTCCTTCGGGTCGCTAAATTCATTTGTATTCATTTGTCCCGGCAGTCAAAATCCTGATCCGTTAATCTGCGTGACCGCGTCGCTGCCCGAGAGCGCGAGCTGTCGTCTCATGCATCGGATAAACCGTGGTGCGGAATGAGCGCGATCTCCCACCGGTCTGCTGCGCGACACCACCATAAATCCCTCCCGTGGAGCGACGGGAATAATCCGCGGGCGATTCTGTCCGGTCCTGCCCGGGTGCTGTAGGCATTTATGCCGGGTTGGCAACGGTTACAGCAGCTACTGGATGTTTGGTGCTTGGGGGGTTTGAGGAGTCAGGAGTGGAAGTTTCATCCTTTTTCCTTTTTTAAATAGCAGTTTGGAGAGCAGCTGTGGCGAGCGCCGGGTGTCGGGTTTCACGGGCGCCGTACATAACGCCCCTTGTGGGACGGCACACCGGGACACTTCAGCTCCTGCCAAGGTTAGGCTACCAATGGGCTTTTCACACTTCAAGATGTTAACCCTAGGTCAATTTTAAGACAGAATTAACTCTGGACCGTCTTGTTCCAGGTTGCAGAATGTTCATGTTCTGTATTTCAGAATTGCTTTATTGGTTCAGGCAAAGCAGTAGCAAGCACAAACTTTTTTTTTTCATGCACTGGTTTTTCATGAAGGTTTTTTTTCTCTCATACTAATGGAAAGTCTGAAATGCACCTTAAATTGTTGTATTACACTTTATCAATTTGCATCTGTCAATCAATTTCAATACATATTTTTTTAATTCAGGTGCTTATTCTGGATTTCCGCCTTAATTTGACAAAAAACTTAATTTGACAGTGAAAGAAAGTCAAATGCCTAAAGTATTCCTAATGTAATCAGTCAACTGGAAGGATGGTGATGTCTAAATGTTTTTATTCCCTATTGCCTTAAAGATGATTAATAGTGTCCTTAAATCCATATTATTGATTTCACTAAACTGACACTGAGCTGGATAATGATATTTTCTTCTGTAGAGCTGCAATTAAAAAACACTTGAAAAATCATTCCATAATAAATTAATTTTGTGACACAGCGGAAATATTCAGTTTTTGCATCTATGAATTGACTTTGAAAATATACTAAAACAAATGTGACAACTAGCCTCCGTCTCCATCTCTTATCCAAGATAAAAAAGAAAACAAGAACTGGACAAATACACCATGTGAACGACGCAACTTCTACATCTGTATGAACAGGAAATCAAAACTGAACCTATTTACTTTTTTGATGCAAGTTCCTGATTTATCATTATTCTAAAGAGAAACACTGTTTGTCACTGACACAGCTTTTTAATCCTCCCCTCCAAACACCGGAATCAGAGACACTTTTCACCATCCACTCAATTGTTCAAGTCCTGTCCCTTCTTTTTCTATCACATATTGTGTTTCACTCTGAAAAACATCATATTATTAAAGTAAAACAGGTTGCAGGCATCCTTTTAAGATATAGACTAGTTTTCTCAGAAGCTAAATGGCATGCGACTATAAGTCTCATGAATATTTAATGAGGCAATCATTGAGGCAGTTAATGACTGGATGTCTGTTACTAAACAACTTAACATCCTAGGATTACACGGTTTCAGATTCTAGCGATGCTATAACTTCTTGAGCAGGGCTTTATAACCTAGGGATCAAAAAGGTTCTGAAATGTTTAACTTTCTTAACCTGTGAAAACCTCCAGAGAGTCTGAAGTCCTGGCTGCTCCCTGCAGAGCTCTCAAACATGCTCTGTGCTAAATCATTTAAGCATGAAGAATAACAGCAAACATTTTAAGCATTCGTAGTTTCTGTATGCTTGTTCAGAGCAGAAACAAGTCTGAAAACTTACTGCGCAAGGCATTTTCTCTATAATTATGTGCAGTTTGGATGTGTACCCACCATTTAAACCTGACAATTTGCCATGGACATTTAGCAGCGTGAATTTAGAGCTTATTTACCTCGCTGTAAAGATTTTGATTCTGATCTAAATATGGGCCACACACGCCCACATCCAGACCAGGACCGTCCCACCCTGTAAACGCGAGAGTATTTAAGTACACATTTCTCCTGTACCGCTGGCCATCAGCAAGAGTGGGTTTTTCCCTCCATCAGACACTTGACTTATTCTTTCATCTTCATGCGTGATGTTAGCATCAGTTTAGTGTTATAAGTCACTGATAGATCATACAAACACACCGAGCAGGCTGCGATGAGGCCACACACCTGCATACACCTGGCTTTAAAAGAGGGTTTTATGTTCATTTACAGTAAGATAGAAGCTCTATGCGGGTCACATGAATCTTAACACATGAAATCAGTGTTTAACAGAGCATATAAAATATTGCAACATAAAACAGCTAAGCAGAACTCGGTTAAGTCAACATGAAATCAAATTGAACCTGATTTATATATAATATATATATTATATATATATACACACACACACACACACACAGAGAGAGAGAGATGTTCAAACATTTGGGATCAGTAAGATTTGTAATGTTTTTTAAAGACGTTTCGGATGCTCATCAAGGCTGCATTTATATAAAAAAATACAGATAAAAACAGTAATATTGTGAAATATTATTGCAATTTAAAATAATGGTTTTCTTTTTTTGTATACTTTAAAATATAAAAATATTCCTATTTTGAAAAGCTGATTTCATCAAGTTTTCAGTGTCACATGATCCTTCAGAAATCATTGTAATTTATTATCTAACTGATTTATTATCAATCAAACAGCTGTGCTGTATAATTTATTTATTTAGTGATATGTTTCAGGATTCTTTGATGAATAAAAAGTTAAAAAGAACATCGTTTATTTAATCTTTTGTAATAATATGCAGAAATTAATACTTTGGCTCAGCAAAGATGTTTTACATGAAAAAAAAATGATAGTGAAGACTTATATTGTTAGAAAAGATTTCTATTTCAAATAAATGTGGTTCTTTTCAACTTTTTATTGATCAAAGATTCCTGAAAAAAAATTCTCACAGGTTCCCAAAAACATTAAAAAGCTGTTTATTTTTAATTTTTTTTATTAAATAAATTCTTAAACCACACTAATTCCTTTCAAACCTCAAGCTTTGTTTTATCATCAGCAAGAGACTGTGCATGTGTGTGAAACAAAGAAACCGATTACTTTCCTGAAATGAAGCGTGAATGAACTGTTTTGGCTTCTTTTCTGTGTTTTTGTCCAATCTGTCATTACTGTGGCACGAGTGCATTCAAACATCTGTGTATCTTTCTCTGTTACACTGTTATTCATGTATTGGAGAATGTTAAGACCATGTCTACAAATGAGGCTAATATTTCCTGCTAATCCTCTTTATGAACTAATCCATCATCTCACAAGAGTTTCCCAGAGCTCAGAAATTGTAGCACCACAGTTCAAAGGTCACTGGATGGCTTCACGCTCAAATATGGCTGGAATACTACATTACTGCTTATAGCATACCGTGAAGTGTACTATTTTGGGTCAATTTAAAATATAATAATGTAAATACTAATGCAATAAATATTATTTGCATATAGGTCCATCCAGTTATTATCTAATAAATATTTAAAATATATTTTTGAATACAGAGTTATTGCATTACAGTGGAAACGGAAAGTCAAGTCAAACACATGTACGCATGCATCGTGCATTCAATGCCACATACTTAGTTTGGCTTAATTGCCTACTACATAATTTGGCAAATGTTGTGTTATGTAGTCATCACAAACGGAGCGAAAATGCACATAATGTGCACACTAGTTCAAGTATTAACATAATACTGATATAGAAGATTGTTTCTGCCATGGAATTAATTAATTAAAATAATAATTCAAACTTTTTATTAGTTTATTTTTCACAATTCTGACTTTCAGAATTATAACCTTATAATTTAACATGCAAAAGTAAGAATTGTGACATAAAAAGGTTGCAATTACCTAAAAATTATGTTCTTTTTACTTATCAAAGAATAAAAAAGTGAAGTATTTTAATTACATATATATATATATATATATATATATATATATATATATATATATATATATATATATATATATATATAACATGACAAAGTCATAATGATAAAGTCATAATTGTGAGATATAAAACAGAATTGTAAACTGAAAAGAGTGTATATATCACTATTATGACATTTTTCTCAGAATTGTAAGTTTATACAGTATCTTGCAATCCTATTTTTTTTTTCTTCAGAAATGCAAGGAAAAATAGTGAGATAAAATTCTACTTTTTAAATATTTTTTATGCAGTGTTTTGTATCCTGGAAAATGTTTCGCAAAGTGGTGTAGACTAGCAACTACTGTCTTATTCTGAGCATAAGATCCACCTGTAGCTCATCTCCTTCTGCCTCAGGCTACACACACACTTCGAAAGCAGACACACACACGCTGTTGTCCAGGACACTTACTTGGAGTCTCTTAATTATGTGCTTTACACTTAGTTCCTCCTACTGTGTTTCAGTCAGGGTTTTATTCAGTGTTGCGCTAAAATTACAGCCTAGCTTGTGTGCATCATTGTATGTGTGTGTATTTGTGTGTGTGTGTGTGTGTATGTGCTTTAGTGTACCACCCAGACTGCTTTGATTATGCTCATGCTTGCCCAAAGCTTTAATTACAGTCCAAACCAAATGATCCCAATACTCCACAAATAACCCGGGCCAGACCAGATCAAACGCTCGACGAGCTCACACACCATCATTAAGCAGGACACGCCCCTAAGTCTGCCAGCCACGCCCTGAGCCAATCACAGAGTGGCATCCAAGGAAAAGAAAACATGAAATAACTCATAATACTCATAAACTAACAAACGATGGAAAGTCTTTTCCACAAATGACCAAATAATGATCCATGCTCAGCAAAAGGCAGCCTCAAATGACTCTAAGCTTCTTTATCATCTAAACTCAATCAACCAATGATAAATTTGCCCATTTCAAGAGTTTTTAAATCTTTAATATGTGCAAAACGTAGTGCAAAAAATCTATATGTGCAATAACAACAAAGATTAAATATAGCAAGAGAGAGAGAATGAATTGTAAGTGGTGTTTGCCCATGCAAAATAGTAATAGCTTACTTTAGTAAACTCCACTAATGAGAAAGTTAATAAATGAGAAGTAGCTTGTTGACCACAGCTTTGGTAAGTTATCTGTTGGATTTGTGTGCATGTGGTGTTTTATCAGCTGTTCTGTGTTTCAGTGCCGACCACAGATCATCAGGATAATAGCTGTAGAAATTACATGAATTGATCTGGCAGATGCTTTCCTACTATTCTTGTTGCACTGAACACAAATCGATCATTCAGTGGTTTCGGGAGCAGCAGGTAAATGACTTGATTAAAACACACCGCAGAGTCTATGGGTGCCAAAATAAACATGGAGCTGGAATGATCTCATTAATCTAAAGACTATGAAAAGCCTCATAGATATCAGTGTAGGAGATATGAACATCAAGATCATTAATTCACAGTGTTCTTCATATTGGTACAGAGAAAGTCTCTTAACAGGAAAGAAAAATCATCAAATAAATTGTTTCTTCAAGAAAGACTCATGCTGAATATTCTTGCTTCTCAGATATTTCATCATAAGTTCATCTCAAATGATCTGAGCTGCTATCAACATCAATATTGTATTTATTTTCAGTGTTTACAGTTGATTTTATCATGCAGGATATATGGGGAATAACACATTTTATGATTTTTTATTAATAATAATGATAATGATATAAATAATACAATAAAGTATAATAATAATAATTAATTATGTTAATATCTAATTAAATTATAAATAATAACAAATCAATAAATTATATAATAATAAGAAATTATTAATAAATTAATAATAATAATAATAGTACAGTAAATTATAATACAATTGTACCATATTGTACAATACTGACGTATTCTAAATTATAACAATTAATTATTTTTCATTATTTGAATATTGTATTAAATGTTATATATTGCAATAAATGTTTATATATTTTTCAATAATAATAATAAATTAATACATTAAAATTAACAATAATAAATTAATTAATTAATATATATTAGTAATACTACTATTAAACTGCAAAACCAAATAAAATGAAGAATTTAGTAAGATTAACTATTTTGTTTTACAGAACAATAAAATGACTCATATTTATGACTTTGCTTTTAAACTGTTAACCACAGAGCTCTTATTCTGACCCGAAAACTGCAGGGAGACCTTAAACTTGCACATTTATTAAAACACACACACACACACACACACAAATCATACAAATGACTTTTCTGAGTCAAACTGTTTTTCACCAAAAGATGACAAGTGGCTATAGTCATTATTTATCTGACCAAAAATATTTGAGATGTCACTCACAGCATAAACCCTAAGACAAATGTAAATCTTAGCAAAATTCACATCTAATAAAAGTGGAAATATAAAAAGGCTTTAAAAAGGAACAAAAAGTGAAAGCAAAAGAAAGTAAAGCACTAGATTAGAGAGCAAGGCCTCCACCCTTTAACATTGGTTTCTAGTGTTTAAGAGAAACACACACACACACACACACACACACACACACACACACACACACACACACACACACACACACACACACATACATATAAGCATGTGCAGAAACATAAATATCCACATAAGAACACACTTTCACTCCAAAAACATACATGCTATACCCCACCCTGACAAACACACACATATAGATCACACACACACACACACACTCACAGGCATTTCCAAGTGTGGTGCTCGAAACCAAAGTGCGGTTGCGTGCACAGCAATAATCACCAACCTGCTCTCTCATAACACCACCAGAATAACCTACACACATGATTTACTCGGTCTTAACAGCACTAGAATAACCAAGACACACACACACACACACACACATGCTCTGCAGACATGTAATGTTGTACTCAATCAGAGGTCTATGAATAAAGTCAGCGCGAACACGCAAGTATAAACACCGTCCTATATTTTGAGCTGAAGGAGGAAATGCAAACCTCACAGTAATGCGATATCACAGCATAATGAGACTTATGATTATTGTAATCATACGTTTCTGTGGTAAACAAAGCGAGCGCAGCGTCTGAACGCGACCCAGATGGCTGTTCGCAGATTCATATGTTCTTTTTGCTTCATTTCAGAGAAGACTCGTCAGATTTCAGATGGAGCGTGTTGCTCTTCCATTGTTTCTCAGTTGCAAACCAACTTTGTTTCTCCCAAAATTCCTGAGGAGGAATAAAAATAGAAGCATTGCAAACCATTGTTGTTCTCGGTTATGTCTCGTTTAACCCTTTAAATCCTACCTTGCTACACAAATATCCAAGGCTTTGCTGAAAATCTTCGACATTCTGTCATCTGATTGATAGTTGACACTTTTTTTACCAAGTTAAAGGCCTTTTTAGTATAATTGTACAAATGTCCACCTTCAGCTGATGCTTTAGGTGACACATATTAACTTAAATATTTCTGTAATGTTTTAAGATGTTTAAGATATTATTTTTCTTTGTGTGTGTGTGTGTGTCTGTCATATAGCAATTTAATGTTTTTCGTAGTAGACAAAGAAACACAAACTAGCATTTAACAGTACGAGTTCCAGTATGGACACAAATAAGCTTGTCTGAGAGAAACAGAGACATAATTAGGAATAAAAGATCCACATTTTGGATCAAAGAAACACGGATTATGATGTGCATATGAATTTAAAGTTCACCTGTGCACAGATACGTGTGTCTTTGCACGTAGGCCTGTGTGTGTGTGTGTGTATTTAACAAGCTCAAATTTGCTTTCACTTAAGCGTGAGAGAGGATCATAGGATAATTTGTATGCTGTGAAATTCCATCTGTTAAACACACACAGTATACATTTTCTGAAAAAAAAAGAGAAAGAATAAAGGGCTGTTTGCAAGCGCAATCAAAGTCTATGAGGAGTTTTGGGTCAAAAGTTTCAAATGTTATTTTTCTTTTGAAGGAAATTAATACTTTTATCAGTAAGTATGCACTGAATTGATCAAAAGTGATGGTAAAAACTTTTAGAATGTTATGGAAGATATATATTGCAAATAAATTCCGTTCTTTTAAACTTTCTAATCCTGAACTGTTTGCACAAAAATATTAAGCAGCAGAACTGTTTTCAACATTGATAATAATCAGAAATGTTTTTGAGCTGAAAACCAGCATATCAGAATGATTTCTGAAGGATCATGTGACACTGAAGACTGGAGGAATGATGCTGAAAATACAGCTTGAATAAATGACACTTTACAACAGAAAACAGTTATGTGAAACTATAATGCTATTTCACAATATTAGTGTTTTTACTGTATTTGCAGCTTTGGTGAATATAAGAGACTTCTTCCTAAAAGAAAGAAACCTTACCAACCCCAAGCTTTTGTGTGTATGTGCTGAAGTTTAATCTAAATACTCTCAGACTGAGAATACATCGATCACATATACAGACCAACATCCATCCAAACCCTGGACCTCATTGGAAATTCTCCATTTTATTGTTGCTGTATTACAGAGCTCATGTTTGGTCTAAACTGGAAGTTTTAAAGCCTAGCTTAAGGGTCAGATCAGATAGACGTTCTCCACTATAAACTCACACACAACAGCTTTTTAAGTGCTCAGGCACCAGATAATAAAACGTCTAACACTGTACGCAGGAAAGATGAGAGAACGGTCAGACCGGCATGAGCGTAGTCTCTCATTTAGAGATCTTCACATGCTTTAAACGTCTCTATATGTTCATTTACTAGATCCTGTAAAAACAGCCACAGTAAGGCATGCTGGGAAGTGTGACGCGAAAGAGGCGGAGCTTCGTGAAATCCAGTCACGCTAAACTCTCAACACAAACACTATAAAGAAACAACATAACATACACACAACTGCAAATAGTGCTTTAAATTGAATTATTACATTACTGTTTTGTACATGCAATGAGGGTTATTCTAGTAATTATAGTATAACTAAAACTAAAACCACAAAAAATGTTATTTATAAAATAAACATTCATATAATAATAATATTTTTTTTCAGCTAGTTGCCAAGGTCAAAGCAATTTTTCTAATTTTTCTAAGGAATTTCTCAAAGGAAGGTTTTAGGAGATTTTTTTAAACAAGTTTTGCTTACTTCTGGGTACCAATTTGTCCCCAATATATGGTTACAGTAATTAGGTACACACACACACACACACAGACAGACAGGTTTTCCTATCATTATGGTGACATTTCATAGGAGTAATGGGTTTTATACTGTCTCCCCCTACACCAACCATACTGCTAAACATACCCTTATGAAAGTAATGCTGTTTTACTAATTTCTACAGCTGGTTTCTTTCCTGTCATGCATGGAAGTATTCAAGAGGCATTTTTGAATATTCATGAACACATAGCAAACATTTTCTCTGCAAACAGGAAAATATCTAGCAGTGATCCAGAGTAAAGCTGAATGCTTGGCAAATGCAATTACATGACAGGCCACTAGGGGGATGCATCCCATATTAATTCATAATAAAACACTTGTTATCCCTCTTTCTGTCTTACCCAATATCTCTCCTTTCTCTGCTCTCTTTATTTCCCTCTTTCTGATGGTTTCTTCCCTCGTTCTCTCTCTTCCTAGATTCCTGTGATGCCGGTAGTGTAAGACTTCATTCAGCTCTTACAGACCGAACAAATATTTGCCTTCGTCATTATGACCCCAATAAGTCACCATAATCTCGCCTCTGTCTCTCTCTGCAACACACACACTTTATAAAGTCAGTGCAGCACAAGAGGACATTGTAAAGAAAAGGGTCAGCCTGGAGGCTATTATTGTATTTAATAAATCTGAGAATTATACATTTGATGTACTATTCAGATTTGTTTTGATATAAATCAAAAACTGCAAATATGGGTCAATGACGTGACATTAAGACTCAAAATCGGATTCATACATAAAATGAACCTTTTTATGATGAGCATTATTTTGATTTATGTTTGAAATTAATAAAAAAATGTAAATGCAATTAAAAGAAAATAGTTGCAATGCATGGTAGTATAGTATGGTATAGTTATAGTGTAGTATAAAATAGTATTAAAAATGTTCTTTTTTATTACAATTGAGATTTATCTACATTATTATTTTCATGACTTTTAAGCATATTTCAACATTTTATCTTTGAGATTAATTTAATTTATTCAAATCTGATTTTATTGATTTTAATTGTATATATATTTGTTTTATCATCTTAAAACAGCATCTTAATGATGGGTATTTTGATTTCCTGAGTGGTTTATCAGTTATTCTCCTGATCTTTGGTGACAGTTGGAGGGTTATATGGCGATTCTAGTGTGTGTGTGTGTGTGTGTCTGTGCATACACACATTTGTGCCAGTTCTCCTCATCTGTCTTGTGGCAGCAGGAAATTAGTAGATTTCCCTTTAAACCATGTGATTTAGGGCTCTCTACATTCTATACATGCACACACACACACACACACACACATATGCGCGCACACACACACACACACACACACACGTCTATAATCACCTATCTAACCTTACAGCACTTCATTTCACTAATAAATGAGTGACAGAGAGAAGGGGTGGACTAATATATCCATCACATACACACTCCTGCCCCGGGGGATGAAGGAATAAACATTTCATTCCCCTGGCCAGCATACAGGACGTTTTATATGATGTAAGAAAGAGTGAGTGTGTCCAAGGTGGGGTTGGACAGAGATTAGGTGATTATACCGTTGGCACACTAGCACGCTGTTTCATTGGCTCTTACGTAAGAGGCTCAGAAGTCTTGTATTCTTTTCAATAAAACTCCATCGGTAGGACTACTGACATTCAGTCTTCCTAATGCACTATAGAAAAAATGCACACGCTCTATATTCACGATACAAGAACAGAGCTTCTAACATCAGGAACACACAAACTTCATTTAGCACATGCAATCCATACAACTCCAGTCCATCAACTATTGTGATGTTTTTATCAGCTGTTTGGACTCTCATTCTGACGGCACCCATTCACTGCAGAGGATCCATTGTTGAGCAAGAGATGTGATGCTACATTCCTCCAAATCTCTTCCCCTGAAGAAACAACCTCATCTACTCCTTAAAACTGTCTTTTTAGTGAACAATACTACAGTACATGCAAAGCTGCCTTAAAAATAAGGGATCTTTGAAATCAACAAAATGTTTAGGATAATTACTTGGAAAAGCTGAAGTAAAGGGCCCACTGCGGAGCTGCACGAAGAGCCTGTACACAGAGGAAGCCTTGGCTCCATTTCCAGGCCATCTGCTCCCATTAATAAGGCTTCTGCTCTGTGGTTTGATACGAGCAATAAAATGCATGCTGGTTTCAGGCACTTTTACAAATAAGCGACATTGGCAATTTAGCCTTGTATTTCTATTCCTATAACTCTCTATACAGCTGGCACGTTCTTGCAGAATACAGCCAACAGGGCCAAAATGAGTTTTTAGCAACAACAACAAAAAAAAATATATATAACATATAAAAAATAATGTTTTGACATCTAACAATGTTTATGCAAAAAATTCAAAATGATTGTGAAAAACCTGAAAATCACACAAAAAATGCAAAATAAGTTAAAAAACTATCTTTAATAAAAAAGCAAAAAAGAAATTATAGTAAGGGCTGTTTAATAAAATCTTAATGGGTCAACATTTGAAAATGAAGATACTAAGACAGCAACAAATGTATTATATTATTTACTGGATTTATTTATTTACTGCCGATTCAGATGGAGAGGACCAGGAAACATCAATACAGGAACAAGCCACCACCTGGTATAACATTTATCAAGGAAGGGAAAAAACAAAGCCACCAGGGCCCAATAACACCAGGGTGAGCCTCCTGCAGTCTGCCCAAGCACGAGAGCTTATATTTAAATAAACACTTATTGCCAAAATTATGCAGCCCAACTAACAGTCACAGCTGTTTTTTTTTTGTTGTTGTTTAAAGGTGCTGTATGTACTGTAAGTTTTTTGACTCTACTAAAGCATAAAAATACCATCATATGTTTGCAGATATTTAATAAACATGGTAAGTTAACATACTTGATTATCTAAAAAACAATGTCAGTTGTGCATTCTGGGCTGGAATGTCGGTCTTTGTTTGGATTTGTGAAAACACATTTCATTTTATTCATCATCAAGTGCACTCGTTCCTGTTGGTGTCGTCAATCTGGCAACCTGCATGTGTCAAGTCTGTTGAAGAGGGGCCAGATGAAATAAACCCTCTATAAACCCCTATTTTGAATTTGGACTGCAATACCTAGTTCAAGCACTTGGTGTCAATCCTAAATACTGTACAGCACCTTAAAACAAAACCCTTTTTTAATCACTTTTTATCAGACGAATTGCAATTTGAATAATTTAAAACAAAAATCTAATTGCAATTGCCCACATTGTAATTATTTTGATTTTGCCACTGGGGATGCCAATTCTCTGAGTAATTTATTCAGTCACATGCACTTCACAGTTTATGCACTTAATTTTTTTAAATATATATAATTTTTGTGCTTTTTTTAAACTATGCACGTTTAAATATGAATATATACAGTACCAAAGTTAACAGGTGTTCTCTAGTAACTGTAATACTTTCTACAGAATGCCATTCGAGGCTGTTTGACAGACACTGTGAGACTGGACCGAGTCCTGGAGCAGTGCAGATTTCGCATGGTGAATTGAAAGGACGCCTTTAGGTTGTCTATCCGCTGGCATTAGACTAGCACAGCTGGCTAGTATGCAGCTAACAGGAATGTTTACCCATTCCATACATTTACACAGGAAATGAAGTACCTAAGGCCTTCATACCCAGCAGCACTGGTTCACTCACAAACACATACATGACAGCATTACAAACTACGACTCATGATGGCTACAACTATTCTGCTTGAATGCAGCTCGTGTTTTCTTGAGGTCTGGAGAAATGTTTCATGCCATCCTCCAACCTTTCGGGCAAAACCGGGCACGACTGGATACACAGAAGGCATGCAAATATGATATTTGTGCACACATTAAAATAAAGCCAAACCTGTAAAAAAACAAACAAACAAACAAAAAATCCTATTTTGTCTGTTTGCTTAAAGCTGTATTTAGTGTGTGTGTGTGTGTGTGTGTGTGTGTGTGTGTGTGTCCATGTGTGGAACGGCTATCAAAGCCCATATTTGGATTATGAAGAAAGGTGTTTCAGACTGAGATGCTTAGCCTGTGTAATTATCATAGCTTGTGTTTATGTTTGTGTGTTTAAGCGAGTTATACTTTGGGGATAATTTTGCTGAAAAATGTACCCAGAAGGTCGCTAAATATAACCTTCGTTGAGGAAAACGGTTGAAATAAAAACTAAATAAAACTAGATTTACATTTTATGAAGAAGAATGTGATTGATACTTAACTGTGCAGGACTCAATGCCAGGGCGCTGCGGCTGATCGCTGGGACGCTGTAAAGAGGCTGTAAACAAGCCAGCATTCATGTATGAGCTTCTGTAGCACAAACAGTTAGTAATTACACACCGAGGCTTAACAACATTGAGAATGCTTGGATGCATTTTCTTTTAAAAATAAGATAAAATATAACAATAAAAAAATGAAGGGGGATCAATCAATCAATCCCCATTGTATGACATATTATATTAATTTTTTAGAAGAGTATCTTCAATTTCAACAAGAGTGTCTTCAAAGAGAAGAAGAGTAACTTCAACTTCAAACATGACAAAAGTCTAGATTTGCTAAATGTCCTGAATATCATATAATATGATATTAATATAATATAATAAAACGGTATAATTATATAATAAATATAATAAAACTGTAAAGGGCTAGCTATTTTGAATGGTAAACAAAGCAACATTCGTTCAGGTAAAACAGATTTTTTTTTGTGGCACCAAAAACTACTAATTTCACAAAAAAAGTTTTTTAGAGCACAGTGATATTTGGATTGGATTGTATTGGATAAAATCAATTTATGTTAATTTACTGTAATTGTTTTAAAAAATGCAACATGAAAATGAACAGAATTAATCAGTATGCAATTTGCATAATAAAAAGCATTTTCTGAATTTAACTAAATTGTAAAGGCAAGGGGTACATAATTTGTAACTTTTGGATAAAATTATACGAACTGTAATTAGAAAATAAAATAAGTGAACAAATAGATGGTGTCAATTTAAGTACATTTATTGTGATTCTTTTTTTTTTAAATATACACTATAGAACTATAAAATAAAAATCACTTGTTCATGTATTTGAACTTCACGTAGTCACAGATGATGCTAATATTTACATAGATCATACTATATATTCTTCTACAAATAAAATATAATAAATATTTCTTATTCTAAAAATTGTTTATTTTTGAGTTAAGATTATAGGCTTATAATGAGCTTTATCTGAAACAATAAATGTGTTAATTTATTATTTAGAAAAGTGAGGTATTTTTGTATGTAAGTAGTTTGGACATGTTCATGCTGACTTCCTCCATCACTCCTTATTTCCTCTACATCTCCCATCTCTCTCTCTGTCTCTGTTTTATGTCATTCTGCATGTTCTTATTCTATTCTGAATGTCAGACATTCCACGATTGTCTCTCGCTGTCTCCAGTGCTGTTTCTGCTGTGTGATTGTGGCTGCTGTAGTCTGTAAAAAGCAACAGCAAACCATTAGCTGTGCCTCAGAAATCTCTTAAGTACAGACTGAGATGAGCAGAGAGAGAATGAGCTGAGTGGGGGGTGAAGACAGAGAGAAAGTCGACCTCGTATACATTTAAGAGCCTGCACTCCTCCTTTGGCTGTTTGTCATAAAAAAGCAGCGATTGTCATTCACACAGTGGAATGGGAATGAGGCAAACACACACACACACAAACACACACATCACATAAAAGATAATGATGGAATCCGACCTTTAGCAGTGCTGAACTAGTGCTGAACAAATTCTGATTTCTCACACACACACACACACACATGCTGAAATACTTTTAGAAAGTGCTTAAAATAATAATTCATCAAAGAAAAGAAAAAAAGAAAGAAAGAAAGAAAATCCCTAAAGGTCAACAAGTAAATAAATAAATACATAAACCACACAATTAAACCTGTTGTGTCACATAAACCATTGTTCATTAAATGTAAATAAATAACAAACAAGTACAATAAAATAACAAAAAAATTGAAATAATAAAGATTTTGGTAAATAATAAATATAAAAAAATAGATTCTGCACACTACTTAAATATAAATAAATAAATAAATAATGGCACCATTTTCATTTCTGGGTGATTTATTTCTTTTTTAAGTACAATTAGGCTAAATGCAGAATTGTTTCCTTGAAATTGCACTAATAGGGCAGAATCTGTTTTGTGGTTGTATAGTTTTAAATGATTATGGTTTGGTTATGTAAGTGAACATGAGCTGTGATTGACAATGACACCTACATGAACTCTGTAATGAATAACATCGAGGCATGTATTCTGTGACTGATGCATGATGTTAATTGGTTACAGACATTTGATGCCATAAGAAACAATAGACAATCACACAAAAGCTCACTGCATTTTTTTGTTTTTACTAAATCTGTGCACCAGATTCACTATTCTTCATCCTTCACTGCCGAGTGCCACTAACACCATTAAAGCTAATCATGAAAAGCTTTCTTTGTGAAATCTCTGCATTCCCAAACCCTATAGGTCATCATTTACTCACCTTCATTTCAGTTTAATCAACTCGCACACTATATTCAAAGACATTTAGGTTATCATGAAGTGAAAATGTATAATCAAGTCTGAGACATCAATTTAGCAGACACTTTTACCCAAAGTGACCAACAAATAAGGAATGTCAAACACATGGCTACACTAAGGTCACAGTTTGCATGAAATTATAAAGATGTACACCTTCAGTGCAAAGTAAGTCATTTTAAATAAAGTCGTTTGAGAATATCAGTGAACTATCATGGTTAGAATGACTTTAAAGGGTTACTCCACCTCAAAATGAAAATGTTGTCATTAATCACTTAACCCCATGTCGTTCCAAACCTGTAAAAACTTTGTTCGTCTTCTGAACACATTGATATTTTGGATGAAAACCGGGAGACTTGTGACTGTCCCTTAGACTGTCAAGAAACTTACACTGTGAAGGTGCAGAAAAGTATCAAAACCATCAGCAGACTAGTCCATCTGCCAACAGTGGTTGAGCCGTAATGTTATGAAGTGGTGAGAATACTGTTTGTAAGCAAAGAAAACAAAAATAACGACTTTATTCAACAATTCTTTTGTCAACAGTCTCCTGTCACTCCATATCACTCAAACTATGTATGCTCTTCTGTGTCAGCCATGCCACAAGGATATCTTAAACTGTGTTTAAAGACGAACTAAGCTTTTACTGGTTTGGAACGACATGGGGGGATTAATGACAACATTTTCATTTTGGGGTGGAGTAACCCTTTAATTGTGAACATTTTGTCCCGTTTCTCTCACAAAGGTATCATACAGGCTCAGAAGACTTGGGACAAAGCACACAAGCTGAATGGACTGCTTCTAAGGTGCATTTTTGGACCCTGGTCATTATATGCTTTTGTTGAATAAAGCAGCATAAATAGTCTTCAGAATTTAAAAGCCATTCTTCCAGGTTTAGGACAACATTAGAGTGTGTAAATTATTATTTCTGGCTTAAGTATATTAAATTATTGGTGAATGCACTTATAAAACTAGTCAAAACAGCAATTACATTATTCATACTGTAATGTAAATATATAAATTATATATGATAATTGCACATGTAAATGTGTCGTAAACATTTTATTTTATGTTGTTATCTCTTCATACCTGCATGTATCCACTTCTCTCTCCTCTGATATGTTCAGTTCAGTTTCTCTCTCTCTCTCTCTCTCTCTCTCTCTCTCTTTCTTTCTCTCAGGTGGATGAAGTCTCTTTGGTTTGCCACAGTTTGTCCACAGATCCACAATCTCTGAAATCTTCTGGCGCAGAGAAAAAAAGACATGGGATGTGTTATGTCTGCGAGGATTCATTCAGTCTCAGTCAACACGATGACAGTCGATCTAACACACCTGGCTGCTGTTGCCCCCTCTGGCCAAAATGTGCCACTGCAGTCTGTGAGTGTTTTATATGAAGGTGAATGAGTTCAGTTCTGTTGAAATATGGCCAATGCCATTCACATAATAATAAGAAAACACAGTTTTAGCCTTGTCAAACCCCCACCTAAACACTCTTTCTTCATCACTCAAGTACTTTGGCAGTAACATGGTGCAGAGATATTAAAATATTAAATGGTACACATCAAAAAGCAATTTACCAAAGCAATTTACAAAAAGAGCACGAAGATTACTATGATACATGTAATAATACATGGCCCATAAACTCTAAATATAATATTACTATGGAACATATACAAATAATAAAAATCATGGTATTGCAAAAAAGAAAAAGAAAAGAATGAATTGCATTTTATATATATATATATATATATATATATATATATATATATATATATATATATATATGACATTTGATGCATGTAAAAAAATATTTATGCATTATATAGAAATTATCATAGTATAGTTTCTTCTTACATTTTCAGCTTTCATTTTAATTATAGTTTACGTTTTGGTAATTTAGTAAAGTGCTTTTGTTTTATATAATTTTTTTTTTGAATTTCTTATAATTATTTTGTATTATTTCTTTTTTTCAGTTTTAGTAATTTTAGTACTTCAACTTATTTTCATTTAGTTGCAACATTGTTAACGTTTTTTTTATTTTATTTAAGTTTTCAAGTGTGATATTTATGTTGGTTTAAAAAAAGCTTTAGTAACTGTAACAGTAACTGCATTACTGTATTTTTATCTGTGGTCTTTGGGCCGAACCGAATCAGGTGTTACGAAGAAAAATAATCTCCGCAAAATAAGCTAGTCCTCCCACAAATCCACAAATACTGGATCAGCTTTCACAAATTAAATCAAACCTCAAAAATATCCCTCCTGTTACGCTCTGGCAGCTGCACTGAGAGAGAAACAGAGGAGCAGAGCTGGAGAGGAGGAGGCAGGGAGGCGTAATTGTAGGCTGTGAGATGTATATTTTGCTGGGTGCGCATGTAGTAATTATGTGTATATATAACCATGTCTCCTCTGTACTCCTGCTATATTACTGACCACTCAGTCCCGCCTCCAGATGACCATCGCTACGGAAACAACCACACGCTTCCCTTTAAAACCCTAATGACAGACTACAGCCACAGAGAGTGAGAGAGAGAGAGAGAGAGAGAGAGAGAGAAAGAGAGAGAGAGACAGAGAGAGAGAGGAAGCAGCGCCCTAACGAAAGAAATCCCATGGCCAGGAGCAGATTAACGCACAGGCTTGCATAGGCTGTAGCCTAGGGTCCCCATGTGTGCAGGGGCCCCGAATTGGCCAGACTATTTATTTATTTTATTTTATTTTTTTTACTTCAGCCTCATTGGCCCGAAAGAAACATTAAAGGAGAATTTGTTGCAGCGTGTTAATATCTTGTGTTGTAGAATGCACGCTCAGCTCAGTTTGTGCAATCGTTAAATCGAAAACGAAAGTAAAATGCGCCCGTGCATTCAAAAGCAATTTTAATACCCCACGTTTTAAGAGCAATGCCTTACTCCCTAGTTGTATAGTAGTTGTATATAGCATTGTATAAAGCTTGAAAAAACTGTCTCTATTTGCACTTTGAATATTGAAAGAGTAGCATACTTTGATTATGGCTGCACTTATTGTTTGCACTTAAAGGTACAGGTTGTAGGACCTGCCACTAGAGGGCGCACTATCAAAACAATAACAATCGTGTGGTTTGATGACGCTAAGAAGAAGCATGGAATGATGGGATTTGTTGTCTTCAACCCAACCACTGACGGCCATCAAATCGGACGAAAACATAAATCATGGTTTTAACGCGAGTACAATGATTTGCACGAGTAGATTACATACAAAGTCAATGCAAAGACGTGATCAGACGCGTCCTCGCGCGGGTCTAGAGACGTGATACCCTGCATTTGGCGTGTATGCCCCATAATACTAATCTTGTTGATCGTTATAATAGCATACGTTTTCTGTAAAGATATGAATCAAAATAACTCACCTGTCGAGTGAAACACAAGTGAAATCGGCATCTCTTTCTAGTTTCTACATCAGTAAAGTCGGTAACAAAGGGTAACTAACGTCATTAGATTCATAGCCATGCTACATACTCCAATACAGAAGGTGGCGGTATGCACCTGATAAGCCATGGTTGCAATCTGCCATAAAACTAAGAAGAAGAAGAAGAACTAATGCCATTGACAGGTGACTTCACTGTTTAGAATGGGAATTTTCTCATGATTTACAAGGAGTTGAAAACATTAGAGATATTGTTAGTAATCAGCTGGACAAAATATATAACACTAGCCTAGTAATTTTTGGATATTGTACTGCAAATATCTTCAGTTTTGTACCTTTAATAAGACTAAGAAATAATTATTTCTATTTTTTATTTATACTGTCTTTATTTCTATTTTCAATCTGTGAAAAGGAGCTCAGTTAGGAGGTCGAACGTTCAGCTCATAATTCATGTAGAGTTCTAAGGTCTGAAGAGACTGAAATGATACAGGAGAGAAGCCAGTCAGTTGAGTTTGTGGCATAACCTTTTACAGCGCTTGACTGTTTTTGTCTTTTACTGCATATGATAATTCATACTCAGAAAGTAGAACTGAAATGACATTTTTTTTTTTACAAGATGATAAGTTAAAACAATTCAAAATGCGCCTGCAGACTATTTGTCCAGTCATGTATTTGATCATAACAATGTATAAAAATCTTGCAAAACCCAATCTCGTGTCTCGTCTCGTCTCTTGAGTTTAGTGGCAGCGTGAATGATAATCAAACAACAAAAGATGAGGAGAAAATCACACTTGACAGAATAGCATTTGTAGCTTTTAGAATAATTTATATAGTGAAAATTGTGCCCGATCGTCACATTCACATCAATGCAACGACTAAATAAATTACTATAAGAACACAAAATAGCTTACAAGAGGACATATTTCTATACTGATCTTGATTCTACTCTCATTTAAATTTAAAATGAACAACATTTTCTTGGGGCGAGGCCTCAGCCCCCTACAGGAACCGATGTGCACCCACCACAGTCTCATGTATGTCACTAAACACATTTCTCCAGTAAAACATAATGATTAGGGTCCCTGACCACCTCAATCCACCCCTGACCATGGCATTACTACAGCTTTTTGGATGTGGTACTATGGTAATACCATGTTTTTGGACACTACTTTGATACTAATACCATAGTATTTTTCTTCTACACACAATTAAATGCCATGATATCACCATGTTTTTTGACAAGGTGCCATGGTAATTGCTCAGAATTATGGTATAGTCTATATCAAAGTACCATGGTATTACCAGAGTATTCTTTGAAGTAACTTACGGTGCCAATTAAGTGATTTAGATTTGTACTCCACAAAGTGCAACTGCAGTGCCTTATAATACAGTCTAAACACTACCAGATTAGGGTTCCTCCGCTTGTAGCAACAGCAGAACCTTTATGGATATAAAAAGAAGGTTCTATAAAGAATCATGATTCAGATGTGCTATATCGATTCATAATGGTCTTAATATTAAGAAGAAGAAAAATAAAAGTTATGGCATTTGGTAGATGATGTTACAATTTCAAAGTTAAAATGGATAGCCAATTTCTGAAGGATATCAAGAAATGTTTGTGAATGTGCAGATGGATGGTTGAGCTCCAGAAAATCAATAATGAGGTGATTTGAAAATATTTTTTAAACAGTTATAGATTTAATAAAAAAAAAAAAGCAGAAATAAATAATCCTAAGTGAACTAATTTAGTAAAAACAGTTCTTCAGGGTTATACGGTTCTAAATAGAACTGTTTCTGCAAAGAACCATCCTTTTTAAAGATAACATGGTATATAAATATGTAAATCAAACTGCACTATGGTATAAAAGGTCTTAAATACAGCCAATTTCTAAAGCAGCATTGCATGTAGAGTTGCTCTTTTCAGTAAACTCATTGAATGAAGCTTTTCATGTGGATCTAAAGTGAGATCTATAGTCTTTCCTCTCTGTGACCCAACACACATGAAAAACTGAGTGTGTCCCTTATTCTTAACACTTGTTCACTTCATACATGTGTATGTGTGTGTGTGTGTGTGTGTGTGTGTGGTTTACCGACGGGAAACTCTGCTGCAGTGCTTCGCGGAGAAAAGTGCCACTGTGCTCCCTTACATAACACTGTGTGTGTGTGTGTGTGCGTTTGAAGACTCAATGTTTCTTCCCAAATGGAGACTACTGATGAATGCAAAATATTTTCCAAATTTGTAGTACTATGGATATATTTATTGGCGTATAAATTGTGTTTATTTGTACGGACATCTGCTCAGCTAGTCCAAAATGCAGCATCTAGAGTTCTTACTAGAACCAGGAAGTATGACCATATTAGCCCGGTCCTGTCCACACTGCACTGGCTCCCTATCAAACATCGTATAGATTTTAAAATATTGCTTATTACTTATAAAGCCCTGAATGGTTTAGCACCTCAGTATTTGAATGAGCTCCTTTTACATTATACTCCTCTACGTCCGCTACGTTCTCAAAACTCAGGCAATTTAATAATACCTAGAATATCAAAATCAACTGCGGGCGGCAGATCCTTTTCCTATTTGGCGCCTAAACTCTGGAATAACCTACCTAACATTGTTCGGGAGGCAGACACACTCTTGCAGTTTAAATCTAGATTTAAGACCCATCTCTTTAACCTGGCTTACACATAACATACTAATATGCTTTTAATATCCAAATCCGTTAAAGGATTTTTAGGCTGCCTTAATTAGGTAAACTGGAACCGGGAACACTTCCCATAACACCCGATGTACTTGCTACATCATTAGAAGAATGGCATCTACGCTAATATTTGTCTGTTTCTCTCTTATTCTGAGGTCACCGTAGCCACCAGATCCAGTCTGTGTCCAGATCAGAGGGTCACTGCAGTCACCCGGATCCAGTACGTATCCAGACCAGATGGTGGATCAGCACCTAGAAAGGACCTCTACATCCCTGAAAGACGAGACCACAGGAAACAGATGATTCTTCTGCACAATCTGACTTTGCTGCAGCCTGGAATTGAACTACTGGTTTCATCTGGTCAGAGGAGAACTGGCCCCCAACTGAGTCTGGTTTCTCCCAAGGTTTTTTTCTCCATTCTGTCACTGATGGAGTTTCGGTTCCTTGCCGCTGTCGCCTCTGGCTTGCTTAGTTGGGGTCACTTCATCTACAGCGATATCATTGACTTGATTGCAAATAAATGCACAGACACTATTTAAACTGAACAGAGATGACATCACTGAATTCAATGATGAACTGCCTTTAACTATCATTTTGCATTATTGACACACTGTTTTCCAAATGAATGTTGTTCAGTGCTTTGACGCAATGGATTTTGTTTAAAGCGCTATATAAATAAAGGTGATTGATTGATTGATGTAACAAATGTTCAAAATGAACCAAAGAAATCATCCACAGTTTCTGACCTCAATACATTCACACAATGACATCAGAACACACGCGTGATGGTCTCAGTGTGTTTGCATGACGTCACGATAACAGATTGACTGTGATTTATATTGGAAACAAAACAGCAGAAAAGACAAATCTGTCTGTCACTGTCTCGATCATCCATCAAAATCTATTTTCTCATTTTCAAAAAAATCAGGTTCAAAGAATGGATTCACAGATTCATTGAGCCACTTGTGTATCATAATTAGTTATTTTCTTGTAGTGACAATACAGTATATCATACCTTGTATTGATCTACTTCACCTATATTGGTCTACTTATCTGAAAATGAAATCTGATTCATTTTAGTGATTTGGATTATTTCAAAAAACTGAATTACAGATTCACTATTGAGTCACGCAAAAGTGTTTACTATTCAAAAAAAGCACTTCAGCGTGAATGGCTTTTTCTTTTTGTAGTGAAAATAACTTGTATTGATCTACTTTATCGAAATTAAGGCATTTATTTGACTGAAACTTGAAATGAAATGATAACATGCTTCTCTCTATTTTTGCATTTTTATTCCTGCAAAAATAAAACACACCTCATATAGCATTTTAGCAGTTTGGGTTGGATATGCCCTGTAAGAGGTGTGTTTTGTGTTTTTGCAATACTCCTGTTTTTAGGAAAGTTTTTTTGGTGAGAAAAGAGAGGAGTGTTAGCATTTAATCATAGATGCATATATCATTTATGCACATAGACATTTTTAGAGGATGATTGACACACCTTGACATTCTCCTTGCTAACTCATTTGTTTCATGCAAGAAATAACAACATGACGGTAAATAACTGATAACAGAATTGACATTTTGCATGAACAATCCCTTAAATATTTAATTTCAGCTCATTTAAGTCTTCCCATCTCCTCATTTTTCCTCATTTTGTGTCTTTTGTTTGATCGGCTCACTCTGAAACTTACACAGTGAGCGCTTGATCAATCTAACTTCACAAACGAACATTCATGAAACTAATTTAGGATTGAAGAGTAATTGCCTTTTAAACCAAAAAAGCTCTTTTTCTCTTCGCCGTATAGCAGGAAACACAAATCAAGCTAACAGAACATGCCAAAACACAACACAAAAACACAGCCGGTCGAGCATCGACAAATAAAACTGACCAGTGAGAGAAACACAAATAAAAAGGGCCAATCGGAAAAGCGTAAATACAGATTCGAGGCAGTGACACAGTACGCCTCAGTCTGTGAGCCCAAAATAACTGCCGACCCAGAGCAAGAAATGAATCCACCCAGAAGAGACCGACACACACACACACACACACACACAGGCTCTTAGAGGTTCACAACGACTGACTATGAGTCCACAGAGAGGAAAGGGAAGAGGGGAAACCGGTGGCCCCTAAAGATGCTTTAACATGTCAGGACATGCATGTGAAAGAAATGCCAAAAATTAAATCTCATTCATTGTTTCTTCTTGACAAGAATGAGACAAAAAGGATAAAAAATGGGGCTTAAAGTCTGCTGCTTTTCAGAAATATCTCTGATTCTTTCAGAACTGGTCTCAACTATGTCTAACTCTTTCTTAAACTCAGGTTTTGCCAAGAAACCAAAGTCACAGATCTCTATATAAATTCAAACCTTTCTCAACAAATCCATAAATGTATAGCTCAGTAATAGATTGCCTCTTTTGTATCTGTTTACACTAGCATTCAAAAGTTGAAATGTGTTTGAAAGAAGTCTCTTGTGCGCACTAAGGCTGTTTGATCAAAAATACAGTCAAAATAGTATTGTGAAACAATATTGCAGTTTAAAATGACTTTTCTATTTGAATATATTTTTTAATGTATTAACTGAGTTATTACTTTAGCCTTCAGTGTCACATGACTTTTCAGAAATCATTCTAATGTGCTGATTTGCTGCTCAAGGACAATTTCTGGTTATTATCAATGTTGAAAACAGCTTCATATTTTTGTGAAGACTGCCAGGAATGATCTGATGAAGTGAAAGTTCGAAAGAACGCCATTTATTTGAAATAACATTATGTCTTTACCGTCACTTTTAAACAATTTAATGCACCCTTGCTGAAAAATGTTAACAAAATATAACGGACAATTCCATCATGTACGTGCTATAAAAGAGAAACCGCTGAGCAATTGTTATTGTCATAAAATGATACTATTACTATTTGGTTTGATTATTATTTTGACCTGTAGAAAACTTAGTGTGCGTTTATTGAAGCAGATCTGGAGACTGTTAGAACGAATCAGTGAATACCCTAATCGTTTCATTACAGTAATGACAGTATGAGTGCACCCAAAAAATTACACTACAGCTGTAATCCAAAAAGAAATGGGACGTGAACAACTCCAACTATTTTAGTTCTATTACCATAATGTGTGTGAAGGCACTGGGACTGTAATGCCTTTCAGAAAAAAGGGTGGGTCTTTGCCTTTTTATTTTTGCTCTTGGATTGAGGTTAAACTGGTGTGTATCTGTGTGTGTGTGTGTGTGTGTGTGTGTGTGTATGGTGGGGGGGGGGGTGATCTCAGTTTACCTCAGAGGAACAGGGAGGCTATTGATGACCTGCTCTGAAAAACAAAAAGACACACACACTCAGAAGCAAAGGTCTATTTAGGCAGAACTCTCTCTCTCTCAGTGTGTGTGTGTGTGTGTGTGTTTATATGGGTGTGTATGTGTACTTTCTTCTCTCTGTTCCTAAACAGAAACTGCGACTTTGTCTCTGATAGTGAAATTTAGTTTACATTCCTTATTCCTATTACACACACTCACACCGTGGAACTGAAGGAGCTTAAAAGTGAACACAATAGCATTAAAAGAAAAAATGATGCTATTCTACAAGAGTATATGAGGACAGAAAAAGACTGTTGATTGTGGACATACAGACGCTTTGTAAAGGCTGAGACGATGTTCATCAGTAAAGCCATTGAGTTCAGTCTCTTCCACAAACACGGTTGAGATGGTTTGATCCGCGTGTGGGCAAACAGGAGTATCCCACCCATAATTAAAGCCACAGTCAATGAAAGTCACATGTAGATGCACAAATATGCTTATATATTATACTAAATAAAAGTAGAAATGAATACTTCTATTCATCAAGGATGCATTAAATTGATCAAAAGTGACAGTAAAAATGTTTCTAATGTTACAAAAGATGTTTCAAATAAATGCTGCTCTTTTGAACCCTCTGTTCTTTGATCAAGTAAATGCAGCCTTGGAGAGCATAAGAGACTGATAATTGTTTTTAGTTTGTTATGCATTATATGTACAACCACACAGACAGACAGATAGATAGACAGATGTGGCATCTTAAGACATTTACAGATGGGCACTTCTGTGCGGATGGCATTAAATGGAGCTGCCCGTGTGGAATAATCCGGAATGATCCTGGCGTTATCCACTGGAACTTTGCCAACATTCCCACCGTCTAACAGGGATTACTGCTCAACACCCGGCAATAGGTCGGCACACACCACACACACTCACAGCGTCCACAAACACTGATGTGAAGAGACAGACACACACAAATACACACGTCTAAGGAGAAACACACACATGCATATTCACACACACTCCAGGTTTGATGATGTTCGACTAGATAAATCTTTACTACAGCCTTCACTACCAAAAGTACTGTGGTATTACTGTGATAGTACCAAATTATACAACTTTTCAACATGATTTATGGCAATGCCAGGGTTTTCTGGTATAAAAATATGGAAATCAATCATTGCGATGTTATATATGAAAGTAGCATAAATTGACGATATGATACCATCACAGTAAGGGAAACTTCCTTTACACAAATGCTGATTAACAGTGGCAAATAATGATTAATTAATGAAAATAAAGGAGAGACAAGCCCCAATGGCGTCATCTAGTGGACGGTTGATGGAAGTACAGACTCTCTCCTCACAATCAAATCCCTAATAAGTGCTGGAGATATCGGTGTTTATCTTAATTTTATCTCATTAAGATTTGGTTGATGTACGAACACAACTGTACAATAATAAATAAAGAGCGTTACCTGAACGCTCACCTGCAGCAAAATGGCGCTTGACTCCTCAAATACTTGTCAAAACTTAATTAATAATAAATAATAATAATAATAATGGCCTAATTATTATTATTATTGTTATATAAATTGATAACATCTGTATTTTATTTTTTTATGACAATGATAGTAAAATACAAGTTACCACAGTTTTATCAGTATTAACAATAACCATGTATTTTGGCGAACATTGTGGTTTTTATGATAATTTTTGTAACGATTTATATCTTTTTGTTCAGTTTACCAGTTACCAAAGTTACGTAGTACTATTAAAATGTGAAATGCATAACGTTAAATAAATTCCGGTGATCATTAACACTGAATAATAATAATAATTGTTGTTGTTGATTATGATTACATTTGTGTTTTACTTGGCAAAATACAGGTTACCACAGTTTAACTGTATTAACAATAACTATATATTTTGGGTAACATTATGGTTATCATGGTAATTTTTGTAAGCATTTATTTATAATTTTTCATCACAGTTTTATAATTCTGCAAACAGTTATGCAAATTAGCACAATCACGTTTCCCGCCCCTCGGTCACGTGACGAAAACATTTGCGCATGATGGCGGCGCCCATTGAGAGTCTGCTGAAAGAAATCTGCGAATCCGAGGATTCGATCGAGGAGCTCAAGAGACTCCGGACGGCTTTTTAGCGACGACCCTGAGCGGGTTGAGGCAGGCGGTGTCTGGAGCCCGACTGGAGATCATATTCGGCCTTTTAAACACAAATGACAAGGGAGTGTTGATACTCCTGAGTCAAGAGACAGTAAACACCACAGACTGCACACTGACGCATGAGAAGTTTGATTTACAATGCTACAATGTCCTTCCGCAACACGCAAGCAGTTCTGTTTATTAACCGCTAGAGCGTCAAAAGCTACCGACTGCAGCTTTAATTCTCTGTATTATGTATAGGATTACCTTAGAGAGAATCCCGTTCATATGTAAGCACAAGGGACATTAAAACTGAAATATTCCAAAATGGATCAAAATTGAATCAATAGACTTAGGAATTGTTAAATATATATTGTTTATATGTAAATGAATCAGAATTTAATCAAACCATGTTAGAATCTGATTTGAATCAAATGAATAGCTTGTGAATTTGAATCTAACCTGAATGAATCAGTATTAAACCTACTTTAGTTTACTTCTCACTCAGCCATCGTCTGTTACAGAAGAGAAGTTCACGTCTGTGCTGGAGAGAATGAGTCGCTGATGGAGCCACTGAACACTGAACATCTGGGCAGATGTTTGGAGGCTCTGGCTCAGCTGCTCAGGTTACCTGTGAGTGTGTGGGTGTGTTTTTTCAGAGGAATTGTGAGCAGATAATGGGTTTAGCTTTGAGATGTGTGTGTTTGTGTAGGTGGAGCAGCAGACGGATGACCTGCTACTGTTGACCGAGTCGTGGTTTAACTGTCTGAGCTCTCAGCCCATACTGATGATCCGAAACATAAGCACACAACCCTTCCCAGAGCTTCACTGCAGCGCGCTACCAATCTTCACTTTAAGTGAGAGTGTGTGTGTTTAGATGTGTTCGACTTCAAGCAGTACTGTTCAAACAGGTTACAAATTTTGTCTTGAAATGCCACCAACAAATATTGTGACCAAATAAAACTACATAACGTATTAAATGAAAAACATCCAACTTGACACCTCTGTTTTACTGCGATGTGGAAAAAAGACAGAATTGACATCAGCAGCTGATGATGGACACTCCTGGATTCGTGGAGTGGGTGATGGATCGCTCAGTGGGGACGGGAAAAGAAGCCAAGGATTGTAAGTTTGAGCTGGTGGAAGCACTCAGGAGATCTTTGGAGCACACAATGACTTAAAGCTGAAGACCTACCTGAATGTGGGACCCTGTTACATCAACGCTGTGTCTTTATATATACACACTACCATTCAAACATTTGGAGTCGGTAAGGTTTTTAAATACTATTATTCTTAAATACTTAAATATATTAAAAGACAGACAAATGTGAAGCAGTGGATTCAGAGTTGAGTTTTACTCCACGAACCTTGTTGCACACACATGCACTCCTCACAGAGGTAACAATATGTACGAAATAATAATGTTTAAAAATACAAATAAAACAACTTTCACACATCTGTCAAATCATACAAACTCTTTTAGAGGCACGCTGGTGAGGTGGCACTCTGGAAGATGGAGAAACACTGGACTCTCTTTCAACCATCAGCTTAGTCAAGGTTTACTTATAGCTGTGGCTGGAAAACATCAAAGAGGTTACCTCATCTCTAAAGGGATAATGCACCCAAAAATGGGCACCCAAACCTGAATGGCTTTCTTTCTATTGTTGAACACAAAAGAAGATAATGTTTGGAACCAAACAACATCGGATCCCATTGATTGTCAAACCGAGACCTTTGAAAGCCAAACAGGTTTGGTACAACATACAACAAGATCGTTGATATGAACATGTCATATAATGAATATTCATTAGTAATACTGACCGGACCATTGACTGGTTGAATAAATGTCAATACTTTGGATAGATCACGCGCTTTATCCTGCCGTCCGCTTTGTTTTTATCCAGCCATTTCCCACAAATGAAGACTGTGGTCACGGCGTTGGCCGTGTTTGTAATCTCGATCCTGCTCAGGAGCCATCCAGGACTGAGTCCGGAGTTATCGTGTTCCACGTGCATGCGGAGCAGATCACCCAAGTCCAGCAGTTCCAGAATAAACCGGTTGGTCTTGCCGCGCTCAAACAGGTTCTGGAACTTTTTGGTAAGCTGCCTCTGGCCGGAGTCACCGTTGGAGCCGAAGATGGTGATGAAGACGTTGGCGTCGGTGCCTGCGCCTTTCTCGTCGCCCGTGATTACGATGAGCTCGTATTTGACAGGTACGAGGCTTTGGGCCTTGCTGGTGAAGCTATCGATGAACTTGCTGCACTCGAAAGTCTGGAACTCATCCCGTTTTGAGGAGAGAAGGATGGCGGCGTCACAACGGAAGATATACCTGAGTGAAATAGGACAGATTATGGATAATATGGAGCATGCATATTCTAGCCTCAGAAGCCCAGATCGTGAGGTTAAACCATAATTTAAAGGCTGGTAGCCATTGACTTCCATTGTATTTGTTTATTTTTTTTCATATTGTGGAAGTCAATGGCTACCACACCAGTAACTGTGTAGTTACCAGCATTCTTAAAAATATATTATGTGTTCAGTAGAAGAAAAAAAAAAGCTCATTCAGGTTTAGAAAAGTTTTCTAGTTTTCTAAGAGTCTCTCTAAGATCACTCACTTATTGCCCAGCTCCTTCTCGGTGACAACGACCTGCTCCACAAACCAGGAGGCTTCCACTTTGACTTTCTTGCCATCTTTAGGGATGTGTCCCAGACAGATGCTAGCGATGTCTCCCAGCTCCTTGGAGGAGAACTCAAAGCGGTCCGAAGCACCTCTGAAATCACACATGGAGCAGTTTAACACATGCTCACCAATTAGAAATGAACACCAGCTGAGAAACAAATGTACAGCTACCGTAAAAAACGCTTCTTTTTAGTCGAGTTCTCCATCACAAACTCTTTGGAACGTCCTTTCTTCCCTTCTAGAACGATCCAGGCATTCTCTTTGGTTTCAGCATCATCCATATCTGCTGTCGTGACCAAGATTTCATATTCTGTATGAGGTGAAACACATGCTGTTATATTATCCCAAATCTAATTTACAAATGCAAATAATTAAGATTTGTTTCGTTTTGTTTGGCAAGACTTTCCAGCTCACCAAGGTTGCATTTAATTTGTTTAAAACAATAAAAAAGTAATATTGTAAAATATCATTACTATTAAAAATAACAGTTTTCTATTTTAATATATTTTAAAATGTAATTAATTCCTGTGATGGCAAAGCTGAATTTTCAGCAGCAATTACTACAGTGTCATTAATTAATAATTAAGTAGTAATTCTAATTAATAATGGCTCTTTTTATTATCAAAGTTGAATACAGATTCTCAGTCTTATATTTATATCTTTACCAACTCTGTTTCACTTGGAAATGTGTCACATTATGAAAGTAAAATGGGTTGCAAATGGGAAAGTTATGAATCCAACTGAATTCTGTTTTTACTTCACTCCATTTGTAAGTGTGTGTGTGTGTGTGTGTGTGAACTCTTGTGTGTCTCACTGGTTTTTTCATCAAAATCCACTGCGTCATTGTTGGCACATGCCAGCTCTCTCATTATCTGTCCATCATCCTCGTTCTTGGCGAGCCAGCGGTCACACTGGAAACGAAACTTCTTCCCCAAGATGTCATCATGCACGTCTACATACTCCAGGTGCCAACCTGCAGCCAGGCCTGTCAACACAAACACACTTGTTTAGCGCAAACACACACATACAGGTTTGATGACAGATGACATCACGAGTGTTGTTCTGAGCGCTCTGATTGGCTCACCTGCGTTGTCGTGCCAAATGCGCACTTTCGAGAGCTCGCCCAAGCTGAGGATGTCAGGGAAACGGAACGTGTCCATCTGTTTGCGCTCAAACTTGTTGGTGTTATTGCTTTCTTTCAGAGTCAGCGTCCCAGTGTCGCCGTTCTCTCCAAAAATAACCATCCACACATTAGCATCGGTTCCAGCCGCTAAAAAGCAACCAATCATAGGTTACAACCTGCTGTATCTGTGACCACAAACACAAGCAGTCAAAGAATTGTTTCTAAGCAGAAGTAGACACTACAAAGAAGTGTGCACCAGTTACATCGCTGGTCTTCACAGAAACGGTGTAGGTGGTGAGCTCCACCATCTCCTCGTCATCTATTACTGCAGGCATCTCGCACAGAAGCGTCCGCTTGGGCCCGTACGAACGAGACAGCCACTCCTCGTACATAAATAACGCCACTTCATCCGTCTGCAGGTTATGAAGTTCAATCTACATACAATCACCTATTAATATTTTTGAAGGCTTGTGGAATTAAAGTAAACGTATGTCACTTTCTCTTACAAACCTTATCCAGGAACCAGTCGGGTCTGCTTCCAGAACCATCTATACGCACTCTCATCTTTCTCAAAGGAGCGATATCCTCAATCTCCAGATTGAATGTGTCCGTCTGCCCCCGTTCAAACCTACACACATATTAAACACAAAAATGACATATTTTTAATGCATAATCACTTTTGAGAGACTGTGGTCCACGGTAATCAGGTAACTAAAACCATATAAAAATTATTTACTTGAAATAAAATATTTACTGAAATAAATTAAAAATTAAAAAAAAATATTTATCTTATTTTATTTCTGCTATTTACTGAAAGTTTAGATGTACAAAAAAAAAAAGGATAAAAATAAGCAACAAAATTACTAAACCTAACTAAACTTTAAATGAAAACAGAAAATACAAATAAAGCCCAATTAGAAATATTAACAAAATCTATAGCAGTATATGATTGTCAATAAAAGAACACTGTAGGTAAACCTAGTTACATTCTAATTGTATTCTTTTTTCTTAGATTGTTATATTTTTCAACTCAAATTAATATTTTTGCTAAATAAACTGCATGAAAACATGACATTTATCTTGCAATAATCGCCAGCTGACTGTACATTATCCTTGTGTTTCTGTGTGTGTGTGTGTGTGTGAATGCACCTGTCCTCTAACTTTGGCAGCAGCATTTCCTCAGATGTGCCGTAGACTCCAAACACAGTCATGTAGATCTGTGTGTCTGTACCTGCGTGCTGGACATCTCCTGTTATCACCGTTACCTCATAGATCACCTAGAAGAAAAATATCTTTCATGAAGTACACTTACTGTAGTATACAGCAGCAAATCAGCATATCTGAATGATTTCTGAAGGATCATGTGACACTGAAGACTGGAGGAATTTTCAAATAAATGCAGCCTAGGTGAGCAGAAAAGGTTTATTTAAAAAACATTTAAAAAGAAAATCATACAACCCTTAACTTTTGAATAGTACGGTATATACCGTAATAAAATATAATATAAAGCTATTTCTATTTGTAAGGCTGAATGAAAGGAAATGGTGTACCTTCTGTGGGATGTTGACAGGTTCTGCATCCTGTACATCAAAGAAACGGGCAGTGAGTCCGTCTCCTCTGTCTTTGGCCAACCAGCATTTACAGGGAAACACGTAGCGCACTGCTTTAGTCGGCACATCAACCGTCAGCTCCTCCACTAACCAGCAGCTCTCTGGAGTCGCCCCATCATGACCCAACTACACATGACACAAACCGACAATCTGACACCTGCAGTATCTGTACTTACTGCACACTGAGCTTACGAATACAAACTACTGAATCTGTGTGTGCGCTTTCACTCACTTCCACTTTCTTGATGTCGCCAACATCAGTTCCATAGCAGGTGAAGTAATCCAAGGATCCAGGCAGGAATCTGTTTTTCCCATCCGAGTCGAGCCAGAGGCGATCTGTCTTTTTGTTCTTCTTTCCTATGATGATGACATACACTCGGCTACTCGTCCCAGCATCCCGATCCCAACCCGTCGTCACCGAGAAGTGGTAGGGAATCACTATACACACACACACACCATTTAATTTTTTTCCTCATATTAAATTCAACTAGAGAATAGTGGTGTTTACTCATGAATAAACTTTAACTATGCAAGGACGTGGTGGGTGTTTTACATTTAATTTAATTTAATTTAATTTAATTTAATTTAATTTAATAACAAAATGTTTTAATAATATTATAAGTTAATATGTTAAATGAGTAATATTAAAAAAAAATTAATGTTGTGCGGATTTTTTTTTTTTAAATAAACTTAAATAATAAATAAATACATTTTTAACACTGATAATATATCTGGTAACACTTACACAATAAAGTTTCATAACAGAAACCAACAATGAACATTATTCCTTAAGGATTTATTATAGTTAATGTAAACATTTACTAATACATTTTTAAAATCAAGTATCTGTTAACATTATTTAAAGCACTGTAAACTAACATGAACAAGCAATAAATGGATACTATTTTCACAAAGATGAGTAGATTTGAGAAAAAAAATGTGACCTTATTGTAAATTGTGTGTTCGTACCATTGAATTTTTTAATGAAAATATTATATATAAAAATCCAAACTTGAACAATTTATGGTCTCAGACCTTTGAAGCCCACTGTATGTTGTGGAGACAAGACTGTTTACACTTATACATACACGATCCTTCCTCGTCCTCTTCTTCTTCTGAATGCCGTTTCTTGTTTTTCTTGTTCATGTTGCTGTCCAGATTTGTCACTTTTTTAATTGGACAGAAGGCAGTCTCTCGCTCTCCCTCATACCCCTACACACACACACACACACACACAGTATGTACATCTGGATGTGCTCTGGACTAGTCTGTAACACTGTAACATTGTTAACGCATGCATGCACAGGTGCACACTTGCACGCATGCAGGCAGACCTTAACATAGAACACCCTGTCGATCCGTCTGTCCTCCTTCTTTCTCGAAAGCCATCGCTCACACAAAAACAGAAACACTTCCTCCGTATCTTGGTCTGCCACTTCCACCTGTTCCAGGTACCAATCAGCACTCAGCATGCTGTTGTCATGGCGAACGCGGATCTTGAACACCTGGCCCAGATCCACGGCCTCCAGAGTGAATGTGTCCACCTGACCAATCAGAAGCAGTCATTGTCAGCAGCCAATCAGAAGGCAGCTACACTACTACTGAAATATTTGGTGTCAGTAAAAATGTTATTCCGCGAAGATGCATTAAAAAGTGAAGATCAGTAAAGACATTTATGGTGACAAAAAAATATTAGCATTAGCACAACAAATTAAATTGTAACAATGTCTCATAATTTCTACAGTATTTTTGATCAAATAAATGCAGCCTTGGTAATAATTTTTTCCTTAAATCTTACCGAATCCAAACTGTTTTAAATGATGTCTTTCTAATGGTGAAAAATATCTGAAGACACAGGATAGTCAAACCTGACAAGCCTTATGAGGACATTGCCACAACATCTTCATATAGGTTAAATTTCCACCTAAAATTATTCCAAAATTACGAAGCATAAGGACGATGTCCTCACAAAGACGTGTATTTGTGAGCCTCACCGATCCTCTCTCAAACTTGTTGCTGTTCTCAGACTTGCTGAGTTTGCGTTCTCCAGTGTCGCCCATGTCTCCGTAAAGAGTGATGAACACATTGGCATCGGTTCCTGCTCCGTACACATCCCCCGTGGTCACCATCACTGTATATGTGTGTACTGCAACACACACAAATATGCAATTGCTCAAATAGCAGTGCATTGTACTTGCAACACCAAGGTCATGGGTTTGATTCCCTGGTAATGCATGAATCAAAAAATGTATAGTTTGAATGCATAAAACTAGGAATCTCTCGAATGCATTAATATAGTACATCAAGGTACGTATATACGGAAAACTGTCCACACACGTACTCTCCAGTGCGTCGTCCACCTCTGTCTCGATGACTTTGAGGGTCCCGTCTCGTGAAAGTTTCTCCACGATGATGTCAGACGGCACCAGCTCTCGAATCGTCTCACCGTCCTCCTCCGAACGAGCCAACCATCCCTCACACGGGAATATTGTGGTCTCAGAGCCCTGCATGAACACACATTTTTGAGTCTCTTGGCATGTTGAATACTAGGCCTTTACATTTTACTAAAGGAAATTTGATTAATAATACCATGAAGTGTTCATTTAAAGATTAAAGGGAAAGTTCACCCAAAAATGAACATACTCACCCTCATGTCGTTCCAAACCCATAAGACCTTCTTCATTCATCTTCGGAACACAAATTAAGATATTCTGATGAAATCCGAGAGCTTTCTGACCCTCCATAGACAGCCAGGACCCTTACAAGATCAAGGCTCAGAAAATTAGTAAATAATCCATGTGACATCAGTGGGTCAGCCATAATTTTACGAAGCTATGAGAATACTTTTCGTGCACAAAGAATACAAAAATAACGACTTTATTCAACAATTTGTCTCCTCCGTGTCACCCTATAGCCCCATTTTGGAGAGTATTACATACGTAAACATTTTATGTACGTTGTGTTTATGTTCAGATCAAGGGGTAAACAATGTAAACAACGTATGCATGTATGGTGCTGCTGACACAGAACAGTTTAGGTATGTTATACTCTCTAAGATGGCACTATAGGGTTGAGACGAGTTGTTGAATAAAGTCGTTATTTTTGTGCACAAAATGTATTCTCATAGCTTCGTAAAATTATGGTTGAACCACTGATGTCACATGGATTACTACCTTACTCTGGACCTTGATCATGATAGGACCAGCTCTCGGAATGCATCAGAAAAATCTTAATTTGTGATCCGAAGATGAACGAAGGTCTTATATGTTTGGAACGACTTGAGAGTGAGTAATTAATGACAGAATTTTCATTTTTGGGTGAATATCCCTTTAAATGTGTCATTTATTCACTGTTGCAGTACTTTTTCCCTACAGGGCTACCTGTTTAGTGGTAAACTGGCCAGTCTGGGTAGAAACATGGGGTAGCAGAGGCTAGTTTTAATATTTAGTCAAATGATCATCTAATAATCAGCCAATTCATGAAATAATCCATCAAATATCAAAATCTGTCACACGGGCAGTGTCAAGGCTGAAAGTATGTAATATACTATACCATTCAGAAGTTTGAGATCGATACGATTTCACACCAAACAGTTTTGCTGAAAACAGTTTTCCTGCTTCATATTTTTTTTCAAGATTCATTGATGAATTGAAATTTCGAAATAACATCTTTTTGAAATAGGAATCTTCTGTACCATTATAAATGTCTTTACTGTCACTATTGATCAATTGAATGCATCCTTAATGAGTTAAAGTATTAATTTGTTTTAACAAAAGGGTAGTTTCTGCTGGTAAGCGGTGGACGTGTATGTTGACACCCGAGTGTCACGCTGGTGTGATGTGCTTGACGGAGCTACAGCTGAGGCAGTGTTTCACTCCTCTACTGTACACAGATAGCACTGGAGTGAAGCGACAGGTCAGAGAAGATTAGTCACTGGAACTAATTATACAAACGGCAACAGAGAGAAGATGTGGGTCAATGAAATGGGTGTACGACAGACAGTGGAGAGGAAAAGAAGGTTTCCCACAGCCAGACGGGAACATTCTAGACCCAACCAAGTTTCACATTGCCAGAATTAAAGGGATAGTCCAGAAAAATAAATACTGTGGAAGTCAGCGGGAACCACCAACTGTTTGATTACCAGCAATCTTTAAAATATCTTATTTTATGTTCAACATAAGAAAGCAACTCATACAGGTTTGGAACGATGAAGGGTGAGTAGATTATGACAGAACTTAAATTTTTGAGTGAACTATCCCTTTAAGACCAATATATCTAGTCCAAAGCGTAGCTTAGTCTTGCCAAAATGGGCACTTAAGCAGAAAAGTCAGTCTGACCAACACGTGAAAGGATCAGCCACAGTTTGCTGTTTTAAGTGACATTTTAGGGGCTATGAATTTCTGGACAACTTGAGAGTTTTCCAAAAATTATACAAACCCAACTGCATTGCAAGAAGTCTGTCATGTTTACCTGTACAGTGCATGCAGATTTGTACACAAGCAGTTGATCTCTTTCTAACAGAGATAAAGTTCAGTAATTTAAATTAAATGTATGCACTTTACAGACGCTTTTATCCAAAGCGACTTAAAGTGCATTCAGGCTAGCAATCTATCATGTGTTCCCGGAGAATCGAAATGCTCTACCACTTGAGCTACAGGAACAGAAAAGTACTGTAAGATAAAGCTCAATACCTTCCCTTTCCGGAGAAGTCGGCGAATTTCCACACGGTCTAAATGCCAGCCAGGATTCACCCCTCGATTATCGTGACCGATACGGATTTTCTCAATGATACCACCAATGTCCTCCAACTGCAGAAGCCCAAAATCAACATTAACATAAACCTATTAATAGAAATGCTAAATTCTATTAATTCAGGTTGGTTTTAGGTTTATTTTAGTTAACAAAAAAACAGAACTGAAAGTAAAATTAAAACCATTAAAAAATGTTACTTGAAATAAAATAAATATTAAATTAGAGCTGCACAATTAGTCAAATTTCTTATCACTATTACAGTTAAAGAAGGCACAATTACACAATCATTCAAAAGCGGCAATTAATCGTTCACAGTCCACTTATGTTATTCCATGTGCTTAAGATGTGTTTTTTTCTTTCTACATGTTTTCTTAAGGGTTTTCCCATTATTTACATTTTAGTTTTAGTATAACATTACAATACCATTCATATTTTTACTTTTTTATCATTTAAAGAAGAAACCAATCCGATGTATATTTGACATTTGAGGCTTAATACTATAGAAAAGCACAAAACGTTTTTCAGTAAGAGTGTTTTCAGCTTGTTTATTTTTCATATAAATATACGGCATGCAGTTGCATCAAACAATGGTATAAACATCACTTAATTTAAATTGTGATAATCGTAATTAATAATCACAACAACGATTTCAAGGGAATAATCGACAGTTATCATTTTTGTCATAATCGTGCAGCCCTACATTAAATGAAATCAAACTTTATTTTAACTAGTTAGCAAGGCAACATTTCTCATTTTAGTTTAGTTTCACTTGAAGTACTAAAAACTATATAAACATTACTACTACTACTAACAATGACAAAAACACACAATAAATTACTCAAACTTGAAGTAAACCTAAAGTGAAAGCAGGTTTCTCAGTGATACTAAAATAACTCCGGCTGGTTTATGCCAGTTTTACTAGTCTGTTGTTGGTCCAGCAACAAAACTTCATCAGCAAAACTCAGCCCATAAAGCAGAACAAATGGCATCATTTTACAACCCTAGTTTTATCTTTATGTTGCGCAGCACAGAAACGATCAGCTCATTTACCTCCACAATGAACATGTCCTCCGCCCCTCGTTCAAAGTACATCCTCCTCTCTCTCTTATTGACGCAGAGAGACTTCTGAGACGTACTCACTCCGTTCTGCCCGTACAGGACGATGAAGACGTCTGCGTCCGTTCCCGCAGCAAATATATCACTGGTGAAGATTTTGATTTCATAGGGAACAACTGCAACACAAAAGAAGAAACCCCATGAATCACCAACAGCCTGTGTTGGTCTGTCTATGAGTGTTATGGCACAAATTTTCATCTGTTTGTATTTATTATGACACATGAAGTAAATATAATTATATTATAGTTAGCTACATAAACCTGTATCATACAGGGTGTGTATAGTACTGTCTGCAGTTCATTAGGGTACAGGTCTCTGACAATGGCACCATCGTCTTTTCCTTTATCCAGCCAACGGCCACATGGAAAGCGCAGCAGCTGACCCAGAGACGGAGCATCGATCTCTACCCAGTCCAGAAACCAGCCTGGAGAAACACCTGAAAAAACAGGACAAACACACCCATACACACACAGAGACACGTGCAACATCCACATACACACATGTACACTGTAAGTAATTGTCTGTAGGATTTACACCAATGCTGGATTCAGAAAGCCAGTGAAATTAAATGATCACAAATTAAGTGACAAATTAATGCAAAAAAAGATGCAGACACAGATTCATATGGATATTAATAAACCTTCATTTTCGGTATGCATGCACATTGCTTAAATGTAAAATTTAAACAACTTTTGTGTTTTGTACGGAGAACATGTCTTACAATGAAAGTGAACTTTTTTTGTCATGCTTTTGAGAGAAGTCATAAAAGACTGCATTTATCAGAAACTGGTAAAAAATACAGTAAAAACATTAATATAGGGAAATATTAGAGTAACTATCAGAGTAACATGATCCTTCAGAAATCATTCTCTATTTTAATGTTTTTTTTTTTTTTTATAATAGCAATTATTTGAAATAGACATCTTTTGTAACATTATAAATGTCTTTTCTGTCACTTTTGATCAATTTAATGCATCCTTGCTAAATGAAAGTATTCATTTGTTTTCAACCAACCGCAAATGAACAATAGTGTTTTTTTATGCATAACAGATGATTTTCACTTTATAATTAAGTGTTAATTAAAATATAATTAAAATAACCAAAAATAAGTAGGAGCAGAAACATCATTACGACTATGTTTTAGAGTAAAAATACGATTTATAACACGTCTTTATGCTATCTGTAAATAACAACACGGTATCATTAATAGGAACGGATGTACATTACTTTTGTTTTTTGCTGTAAAAAGAACAGCGATTCGTTACAGTGTAAACACACAGACGAGCACACACACACACGTCACTCATCAATGCAGAGATTTGAACTACAACTACAGAACGCAGATTCAGCATATTTGCATAAAGATTTGAAACATTACGATCTCTGGTGTGAATGTGTGTACCTGCGTTGTCGTGTCCGATACACATTCTCTTGAGTTTTCCGATGTCCACTGCCTCTATGGTGAACTCGTCAATCAGTCCCAACTCATACTTGTTCCTATGGTTCTTAGACGCCTTTAGATTAATGATACCTGACACACACAAACACACTTTTCAGAAGCGGCTGGGCGAATAGTATTAACAGTACAGTATGAATTCTTGTCACAGTTACCAGTGTCATCTTTGGTTCCATAGAGAATAGCATAAACGTTTGCATCTGTGCCGGCGTTCTTCTTCTCCCCTGTTTTTACTCTCATTGTGAATGTGGTTGACATGGCTACACAGACATAATCAATGCAATATCAATGCAATGAGAAAATGGCATTAGGTTAAAGCAGATCATGGTAACATTTAAAACCTTTTTGCTCTAGTCCGAGTTGAGCAGGTGATGACTCCTCTTCTTCGTCTTCATCTCTTCTCATGAAAGCCTCATCTACTGGCACTAATTCACGGCCCAGCTGCCCGTCATCTTCATCAACCGCCAACCACCGCTGACAGGGGAAAAAATACCTGAACAATACACAAAAATACGGTCAACAGAGTCCATAGAAAAGAGAACTCACTTTAATATGTCACATGTCAGTTGCTTCTCTATAGACAGTGATTCGATTAAATTGGGCAAGTTGAGACTTAAGCCTCACATTTTTGATCTGAGGAACCAGAAACTGAAACTAAATTTACTATCAATATTTGAAATAGAATAAATATTAACTGTAATAGAAAAAAAAAATATATATATATATATATATATATATATATATATATATATATATATATATATATACAGTCTTGTTCAAAATAATAGCAGTACAATGTGACTAACCAGAATAATCAAGGTTTTTAGTATATTTTTTTATTGCTACGTGGCAAACAAGTTACCAGTAGGTTCAGTAGATTGTCAGAAAACAAATGAGACCCAGCATTCATGATATGCACGCTCTTAAGGCTGTGCAATTGGGCAATTAGTTGAAAGGGGTGTGTTCAAAAAAATAGCAGTGTGGCATTCAATCACTGAGGTCATCAATTTTGTGAAGAAACAGGTGTGAATCAGGTGGCCCCTATTTAAGGATGAAGCCAACACTTGTTGAACATGCATTTGAAAGCTGAGGAAAATGGGTCGTTCAAGACATTGTTCAGAAGAACAGCGTACTTTGATTAAAAAGTTGATTAGAGAGGGGAAAACCTATAAAGAGGTGCAAAAAATGATAGGCTGTTCAGCTAAAATGATCTCCAATGCCTTAAAATGGAGAGCAAAACCAGAGAGACGTGGAAGAAAACGGAAGACAACCATCAAAATGGATAGAAGAATAACCAGAATGGCAAAGGCTCAGCCAATGATCACCTCCAGGATGATCAAAGACAGTCTGGAGTTACCTGTAAGTACTGTGACAGTTAGAAGACGTCTGTGTGAAGCTAATCTATTTTCAAGAATCCCCCGCAAAGTCCCTCTGTTAAAAAAAAAGGCATGTGCAGAAGAGGTTACAATTTGCCAAAGAACACATCAACTGGCCTAAAGAGAAATGGAGGAACATTTTGTGGACTGATGAGAGTAAAATTGTTCTTTTTGGGTCCAAGGGCCACAGGCAGTTTGTGAGACGACCCCCAAACTCTGAATTCAAGCCACAGTACACAGTGAAGACAGTGAAGCATGGAGGTGCAAGCATCATGATATGGGCATGTTTCTCCTACTATGGTGTTGAAGAGGTCATGTTGCCCTATGCTGAAGAGGACATGCCCTTGAAATGGTTGTTTCAACAAGACAATGACCCAAAACACACTAGTAAACGGGCAAAGTCTTGGTTCCAAACCAACAAAATTAATGTTATGGAGTGGCCAGCCCAATCTCCAGACCTTAATCCAATTGAGAACTTGTGGGGTGATATCAAAAATGCTGTTTCTGAAGCAAAACCAAGAAATGTGAATGAATTGTGGAATGTTGTTAAAGAATCATGGAGTGGAATAACAGCTGAGAGGTGCCACAAGTTGGTTGACTCCATGCCACACAGATGTCAAGCAGTTTTAAAAAACTGTGGTCATACAACTAAATATTAGTTTAGTGATTCACAGGATTGCTAAATCCCAGAAAAAAAAATGTTTGTACAAAATAGTTTTGAGTTTGTACAGTCAAAGGTAGACACTGCTATTTTTTTGAACACACCCCTTTCAACTAATTGCCCAATTGCACAGCCTTAAGAGCGTGCATATCATGAATGCTGGGTCTTGTTTGTTTTCTGACAATCTACTGAACCTACTGGTAACTTGTTTGCCACGTAGCAATAAAAAATATACTAAAAACCTTGATTATTCTGGTTAGTCACATTGTACTGCTATTATTTTGAACAAGACTGTATATATATATATATATATATATATATTAGTGCTGTCAAATTTAGCGCGTTAACGCATTCGATTAATTTGAAATATTTAACGCGTTAAAAAAAAATAACGCAATTAACGCGGTTGCAGTTTTTTTTTATTTCCAGTTGTGGCCTATGTGTGTTCAACTTGCAAAGAAATATGGATAAGACCCAGGAAGGACTTTTAGACGGAAAGTTTCAGTATAAAACTCTGCCGGATTACTCTTCAGTCTGCCACAAGAAACGGCAACATTAAACTCATGAACTCAGATGTCATTGTTTAAAAAAAAAATTAAAAAAATGACTGTAACAGTGCGTAAATCAGACCTTTCTGTAACGCTAACGTTAATAAGCTTAAACGAAAATAACGAAATAATTGTGTAGCGGAGTATTTTTTGTATAGTGCCGCAAACTGTCAATCACTCCTGTGCGCGTGCATCACTGTCCTCCTCGCAGCTGCAGCAACTTGCGCTCTCTCTCTTCATCAAGCTTTAAAACAAAAAGGGGACAAAAAGATCATATTGTCTTTGTGCATAGGCTATAGATAAATTAGATAAATGAATATCTAAATTTGTGCCTTGCCGTCTACGGTATTTTTTTTAGAACTTAGAAAAAAGATGCTGCAGCCAATGAGCAGCCACCGGGGGCTGCAGGACGACTCAACCTCCGCAGACAGTTTTTAATGTTTATCAGACAATAAATACTCAAGATTTTGCTTTAGTATAACTCACAACAAGTTTCATACACCTTCTCCGGCCACTTTGAGTTGTTGACACTTAACAGTGGGAAAAGCGACACATGCGCTATTCACTTGTATAACTTAAGGGTGAATGGGTAATGGAGTTTCTGCTCTGGGTGGGATGAATTAGGAAGCTTGCATTGTGAAGGGCGCTCTGAAAATCGGCAGTGCAGGTAAAAGATTAAAACCTCTATTAAAACAGATGTCCAAATGAGCGTACCGGTACGCTACAAGCACGTTCTGGGTGCACGGAGAGGTGGCGGTACGCTCAAGAGCTATATTTGGAAGTGGCTGTACTGAGTACTGGTGCATACTGGCCCACTTAAAGCACTGGCAATGACTATACTTTGGAATTTTTTTGCAGTCCACTTAGAATTCAACATGGAAATCATTTTTGTTTTTTATTGGCATTGATTGTTTTGAAATTCAAATGGTACTTACATGCCTGTATTTTTATTTCTGTAATAAATATGGCTTTCAAGCCAACAGTTAATTTGGAGGATATGGATGGTTTATTGCAGGTATGTTGTTTACATGAGAAAATCTGTGTTACAAGTTAAACAAAAATTCCAATAAACAATCATATTTTGAATTTAAATAGTTTCTTTGTCTTGAGTTTACATTAATTATTTACATTTTACATTTACATATCCAAAAAGTTTCAGTCTTTTAATTGCGATTAATCGCGATTAATCGCGATTAATCGTGATTAATTTTAAAAAATTGTGCGATTAATTAGTTAATTTTTTTTAATCGATTGACAGCACTAATATATATATATATATATATATTATTTTTATATTTCAAACTTAAACTAAATGAAAATAATAAATGTTGCCCTTGCTGAAACAACATTTCTTATTTTCATTTAGTTTAAGTTTGAAATATAAAAATAATTGAAACATTCTAAACTAAAATCTAACATATTTGGGGGGAGGGGAACTAATACAATTAATTATTAAAATGAAAATAAAATGAAAATGAAAATCTAAAAATATTAAGTATATATAAAATAATAATAAAAAACAAATTCAAAATAAATAGATAAAAACTAAAATATATACATTATAGTATATGTAATAATACATTAATAATACTAAAATAACGGCTCAGTAACCTTACATCTCCTCTTAAACATCTCAAATTCTTAGATTTGCTAGATATTTGTAAAAAAAAATGTTTTTATAAATTTCAATGTATTCATTAATTTATACACTGTAAATAAATTATTTATTTCCTTAAAATGTATTTATTTAAAACTAATGTTTAAGCAATTTCTGCAATCAAAAGTCAGAGATCTAGCGTTCCCATTATTAAAGATCTAAACAGCAAACCATATTAATTGTATGGCTCTCAACTCTTACTGTAAATCAACATTTTACACATTTGCATCTATTTTTATTTCTCCAGAGAATTGTTAAGGGAAACAAAGCTGGTAGGCTCACATGGTTTCATCTTTCGCATCAAAGATCTCGACGCGGTCCAGATACCAGGCAGCATTGGCCTGCTTGTTGTCATGACGTATCCTCAGTTTCTTCAAGGACCCCAGATCCATCCCAGTGATGGTGAACACATCCTCCTGGAAGTGATCCGCAGTCAGGTGCATTCTCTGTACAGTGTGAATGTGTGTGTGTTATGTTCCACTCACCTGTCCGCGCTCAAACTTGTTAAGGTGGTTTGACTTGCGTAGTTTTCTCTCGCCCGTGTCGCCCATTTCTCCGTAGACGTTGATGAAAACACTCGCATCGGTTCCGGCCCCCAGCATATCCCCAGTGAACACGTGAACCTCGTATGAATTCTCTAAAATACAGGAACACACACACACACACACACACACACGTCTTCTCAAAATTCACTTCTGTTGAAGGTATCAGGTTGTACATTGCTACCGTGATTTTTTTTTTTTTACTTCAGAAACATGTGGGATGTCTGAATCTCATTGTATTAGGTAACAAAACAGCAAACAATTTATTTTCATTCATTATCAAATTTGTTTTAAAGCAAATGAGCTCAAGCACAATTGTGACCATGGAACACAAAACCATCATAAGGATCAATTTTTCAACATATATCATCTGAAAGCTGAATAAACAAGCTTTCCACTGATGTATGGTTAGGATAGGACAATATTTGGCTGAGAGAAAAACTGGAATCTGAGGGTGCAAAAAATCGAAATACTGAGAAAATCGCCTTTATAAAGTTGTCCAAATTCATTCTTAGCGATGCATATTACTAATCAAAAATTTAGTTTTTATTAATTTACGGTAGGGAATTTAATATCTTCATGGAGCATGATCTTTACTTAATACCCTAATGATTTTTGGCATGAAAGAAAAATCGATAATTTTGAACCATACAATGTGTTTTTGACTATTGCTACAAATATACCCCAAGACTTAAGACTGCTGTTGTGCTCCAGGGTCCCAATTTATAATAACATTTTCATGAAAATAACTTTGTTACACTACCTTTTGGTCTTTAATTAAATTATTAATTAAATAAAATATGTGTAGTATTTCAAATTAATTAAAACATTCAAAAATGTATTTATAAAAATGTATAAACAAATTAATTAATGAATTTATTTAAAATTAATAAATGTATTAATTATATTACAAATATTAATTTACAACATACACATAATTTTTCATATACACATATAATTTTTATCAGTACATATTTATTAATACATTTCTTTAAAAAATATTTTAGGAATAAATATATATATATAAATTAATAATAAATTATAAAATAAATGTACATTTATTATTTTGTACATTTTAAATAAATGATTCAATTTCCTAAAAAAGTATTTATTTAAAATTCATAGTTTTTTTTATATACTTTTTGGTTGTGAAGGATTGAATCTGGTTTTATACCCTCCAGATCTTCGTAATCTTCAGCACACAGCTCCACGAGTATCTCTCCATCCTCTTCATCACGAGCGAGCCATCGGCCACATGGGAAGCTGAAAGTTCGAACTACCTCCTTTAGTTCACCTGGCGATTCTTCTTCTTCCTCCTGGAGATGATTCGATGGGTGTAAAAAATAAATATTTAAATAGTGGTCAATCAATAGTAGTTTTTCAATTGCTCATTCTGAAAATGTTCAGTTTGGTCAATAACCAAACCCTAACCCTAACATTTAGTTGCTGGCTTAAAATACATCAATTCTAAATTAAAGTTTAAATTAAAAAAAACACCAAATGGTAAAACCTTTTTCTTCTTTTTCTTCTTTTTGTCTTTCTTGTCCTCCTCTTTCTTCTCTGGTTTCACCATCGCCATGACCAGCCGTTTAATGTCCACTTTCTCCAGGAACCATCCAGCTCCTATTCCCGAGCCGTCATGGCCGATTCGGATCTTATAGACCCGTCCCACATCTAGGCCCTCGATCTTAAATCAACCAATGAAAGTGCATCTCTTCAGAAAAAAACAACATGATTCCAGAATCGTCACAGCTTTTAAAATATGGAGTAGGTTTTTCATATACAACTCCATTAACTCACCCTAAAGATCTCAGTGGTTCCTCTCTCAAAGTTGTTGGATCGGCTCTTCAGCTGAATTAGTTCGGTTTTCCCCTCCTCACCGTAAATCTGCAGGAAGACGTTTGCATTCGTTCCTCCGGCCCACACGTCTCCTGTCACCACAGTAACTTCATAATTGATCACTGTCGAGAAGAAAAACAATGACTGATCATTTTTAGTTCACAGTAGCTGGATTTCAACATGAAGTAACTGTGAAACACATACATTTCTCTATCTCCAGCGTCTCACTTGGATAGATTTCCACCTCCACCTTCCCATCAGCCTCGTCCTTACAGAGCCAGCGGTGACTGGGGAACATGTACTGCACCCCGTGCACCGGCACCCAGATCTGAACGCTGTCCAGGAACCAACCGGCTCGCAGACCCTCGTTAGTGTGGCCAATCAGCATCCGGTTTATCTACAGGACCCTCCCAGAGAGCGGAGGGGAGTCACAGTAAATGCACACATTCGGCACATTTCTTTCATTTGAGATGAATGTGAGCATACATTTTATGCACAAATGTATGAATGATGTTTACAGTATATATGTATTATATAAATCATATTTTATCATGTGAGCATTAATAAAAATTATTTGACAGGATTTCTTGGGACATTTGATAGAAGTTGCATTTTTGACATTTGCCATTTCTAGTATGTAACTGTCCTGATGAAATAGAATAGAACAGAACAGAATGAATTTATCAGACGTTAATTTGAACAACGCAATACAAGAGAACAAATGTGAGCAACAAAACAAAACTTAACATTAGAATAGAATAGAATAGAATACAATGAATTGAACTAAACATAACAGAAATTCAAAAACAACTAAATAGAACAAATTTAAACATTAGAAAAAATAGAACAGAACAAAACTAAACAGAATGGGTTAAACAAAATAATATGAACAACAGAACAGAACATAATAGTACAAATTTAATAAACAAAAGAACAAAGAAAAATATTGAGCATTAGTATAGAATACAGTATAATAGAAAAGAACAGAATTTACATTATAAAGAACAAAACAGAACAGAACAGAATGGGTTTAACATTATTGATTTAATTTCAACAACAGAATAGAATTCAATAGAACAAATGTAATCTACAGAAAACAATATACCATTACAAAGAATAGAACAGAACAGAATAGAATTAGTTCAACAGAATAGAGTGAATTTGAACAAACACAATAGAACAAATGTAAACAGAACAAATTTGAAGAAAATGAATAGAACAGAACAAAATAGAATAGAACAGAATAGAATAGAATGAGTTTAACAGAAAACAGTGAATTTGACAAAACATAACACAATAGAACAAATCTACCAACAGTACTAAATTGAACAAATTTGAACATGATAAAGAATAGAATGGAATTGAATAGAATGGGTTAAACAGAATAGAATAGAATAGAATGGAATAGAATGGGTTAAACAGAATAGAGTTAATTTGAACAACAGAATATAATTCAATAGAACATATTTAAACTACAGAAAACAGTATAATAAAAATATACATTGGAAAGAATAGAGCAGGACACAAGAGAATAGAATTAGTTCAACAGAATAGAGTGAATTTCAACAACAGATCAAACACAATAGAACAAATGTAAATAGAACAAATTTGATGAAAAAGAATAGAACAGAACAAAATAGAATAGAACAGAAAAAATAGAATAGAACAGAATATAATAGAATCAGTTTAACAGAAAACAGTGAATTTGAACAACAGTACTAAATTGAACAAATTTGAACATGATAAAGGATAGAATAGAATTGAATAGAATGGGTTAAACAGAATAGAATAGAATGGAATGGAATAGAATGGGTTAAACAGAATAGAGTTAATTTGAACAACAGAATATAATTCAGTAGAACATATTTAAACTACAGAAAACAATATAATAAAAATATACATTGGAAAGAATAGAACAGAACACAAGAGAATAGAATTAGTTCAACAGAATAGAGTGAATTTCAACAACAGATCTAACACAATAGAGCATATGTAAACAGAACAAATTTGATGAAAAAGAATAGAACAGAACAAAATAGAATAGAACAGAACAGAACAGAACCGAATAGAATAGAATAGAATTGTAACTTTAGACTGGGTAAATGTGCTGAACATGAACAGGTAGCATACCTTGCCAATGTCAAAGGTCTCTATGGTGAAGATGTCCGTCTGTGCCGTCTCGAAATAGTTGCCCAGGTCGTTATCGGAGACGACCAGCAGCATCTTGTTGGTGTCACCTTTCTCTCCGTACAGCTTTACGAACACCTTTGAATCGGAGCTGGCACCATTAATGCTGCCTGTCTTTATCGCAATGTGATAACCAACAGCTGGAACAAACACACACACGTCAAAGCATACTGCATCTAGCTTATATTTCTATATTACACAGAAATACAAAGTACGTTTTGTTTCATCGCTGCATACAGTCTACTTGTTTCTAAGTGATAATGTTTGTATGTGTGTGTCCACTCACTGAACAAACGCTGACCATCATCAGTAGGGACTAACTCTCTTACAATCTGCCCGTCGTCTTCATTACGATCCAGCCACCTGAGAGGAGACAGAGAGAGATACACTGCAGGATGAGTGTGTGTATTTGTGTGTTATAGGCGTGTGTGTAGCTGAGCTCTCTCGTTGATGTAGTTAGGGTTTCCTCAGCACTCATTAGTGTCCACTAGTAACCAAAGTCAATTTTCTCAACTACATAACTGACTTAAACACCACTTTTGCATGTTCTTTACCCGGCCAGACACGCGCACATATGCATATGTACTTATACTGACAAGTGAGTTTGAAACATGATGTAGACCACAAGCTAATGTTTGTTAGATTGTCTTGCCTGTAACATGGGAACTCGATGGATGACGCCTCAGGTTGTCCCTCCTCTCTGACCATAACTTTATCCAGGAACCAACCACATCCTCCGCCTCGTCCGTCATGACCAATCCGAACCCTCCTGATCTGTCCCAGTGTGACCGCCTCTACCAGGAACTCATCATGCTGAGAAAAGAGTTAACACATACTACTTCTGCAGTATAAAGTATGTATGCTATGCACATAAATTTATACAAGGTGCTGTATCCCACAATGCAATGTGTTCATCTTTAGATTTCATTTTCAGAATGAACTGGATATAATATCTCCAGCCAGTCGATATTTAATCGGATTACCGAAAGTTAAGACATTATATTAGAGATTTTATGTCATTACTCACGTTTCCTTTCTCAAACTTGTTGGCGTTGTTTTTGCTCATGAACATCAGACGCTCTCCGGTGTCTCCCAAGTCACCAATGATGTTTAAATACACACTGGCATCTGTCCCACTTCCGCTGATGTTTCCCGTGCAAATCGTCACACGATATTTAATAACTATTAAACAGTAATAAAAAACAGATATGGTGACCCTGGACCATGAAACCACTCATTAGTAGCACAGTTATATTTGTAGCAATAGCCAAAAATACATTGTTTGGGTCAAGATTATCTTATTATTATGCCAAAAATCATTAGGATATCAGATCATGTTCCATGTTCCATGAAGACATTTTGTAAATTTCCTACTGTAAATAAATCAAAACTTAAGTTTTGATTTGTAATGTGCATTGCTAAGAACTTCATTTGGACAACTTTGGATTTTCTCAATATTTTGATTTTTTTTGCACCCTCAGATTCGAGATTTTCGAATAGTTGTATCTCGGCCAAATATTTTCCAATCAAAAATTTACACTTAAGACTGGTTTTGTGGTCCAGGGTCACATTTAAATAGTAATATTGAAAAAAATATGAAAAATGAATAAAATCTTTGTTTTTGTTTCTGAAATAGATTTTTTTCTTACTGTCAACTACTAATACAGTATAATGCATGACTGAGTTTGGGATTATATCTTAGTCCAAAGCACATAAATGTTCTTCAGTGGTTCTTTGAAGTCACTTATATTCAGCAAAGCACATTATTGCTATTATGAAATGTTATTCATTGCTTTGTGTTCTTAAGTTATGTTTTTAAAAAAAGCCTGTGATGTTTCTTCATTGGTTTTTCAGATCCATGTTTTGTTTCTGGGATCTTTAAAGCACTAGTACATGTTGATGTTTGTTTTAAATTTGTGACACTTAAAAAGGGTGAAAAGGGTTAAGAATGAATGTGTGTTTTGTAGATTTTCTCACGTGGTAATGGTTCTGGCACAAGTTTTCCGGTAGCTGGCAGCTCTCTAATGATCTCGTTGTCATCTTCATTGATGTCCAACCAACGGTTACAAACAAATGAGTATTTCTCCCTAGTTAGGGTCTTCATCAATGTCACCTTCATGCAGAAAAACACAGTAACCAAGAAGAAAATGTTATGGCACAGAGCTATGGACCACAAAACCAGTCACAAGGGTCCATTTTTTTTATTGATATGTATAGATCATCTAAAAGCTGAATAAATACGCTAGGATGCTTGCTAGGATGCAACAATTTTGGCTGAGATAGAACTATTTGAAAATCTGGAATCTGAGGGTGCAAAAAAAATCAAAATATTGAGAAAATCACCTTTAAAGTTGTCAAAGTGAAGTTCTTAGCAATGCATATTACTAATCAAAAATGAAGTTTTAATATAGTAGGAAATGTATCAAATATTTGCATGGAACATTATCTTTATTTAATGTCCTAATGATTTTTGGCATAAAAGAAAAATTAATAATTTTGACCCATACAATGTACAGATATACCCCAGCGACTTTTGGTTTTGGTTTTGGGTCACATTTTGTTTAAATATCAACTCAGTTATTTATCCTACAGCTGATTAGAAGAAATACTAATAGAAACAACATTTAAGGAAGAATATAACGCTACATTAAAATGAATGTGTGCAGCATAGATCATTTGGACTTTGATGAGAAATGTTTGAGACTCACACTTGAAACTTTAATACACTTACTTTTAGCATCAAAGTGCACGAGTCATTTTAAATTGTACCAGTGCAAGTAGCTGAGAAAACACGAAGCCTGCTTGCTTACTTCATGATTACAGTGTGAAATGGACAAATTGTTTGGGTGTAATAGTGCACTAGTCTGTAGTGCAGGTCTCTCACCCTGCCAAGGTGCCAGCCAGAGAAAGGATTCCTCTTTTCGTGCCAGATTCTCACCTTGCGTATCTTTCCGATATCGGGCATCTCAATCTAGAGCGACAGCGAAAATGTAAAATACAAAAACTTATTTTGATAAGATTCAACATTTTTAAGTTCTGGAAACTGCGCTAGAAATACTGACATATTCTTATCTACTGTAATGACATAGATAAATTGACAGTTTGTATAAGTATGTATATTTTTAGAATGAGGCACAAAGATGAAAAGACATACAATGAATTTGTCGCACTGTCCCTGCTCAAAACTGTCCGATTTACTCTCGAGTTTCATCTGGTCGCTCTTGCCTGTCTCCCCGTACACCTGCAGGAACACCTGGGCGTCTGTGCCAGCACCTTTAATCTCAGACGTCCAGATCCACAGAGACCAGGGCAATTCTGAGAAACACAGACACACACGCAGAAAAGAGTCTCCATGGTGTAAGAGTCAATTCAACAGTACTTTTAAATGTTATCATTTTTTTAATCATTTATTCAACTTAATTTTATTATTGATGTTGTTATTTTTATTAAGATAAATGTATCATCAATGTCATTATTTCTATGAATATAATTTTATTTTAATACAGAGTTTATAAGTTTTAATTAATACAACTATTTGATTATTGATGTTATTATTTTTATAAGATGTATCATTGATGTAATTATTTCTATGAATATAATTTTATTTGAATACAGATTTTATCATTTTTTTTATAAATATAACTATTTGAATATTGATGTTATTATTTTTATTAATAATAAACTGTTTAATTTTTGTTATTGTTTTATAAATATAATTGTATTTTATTACTGATTTCATCAATTATTAATAGAATTGTGTTTCATAAATGATTTGATTATTTGAATTATTGATTTTTTTATCATTGGGTTTTTTATTTCTTATAATTTTATTATTGTAATTTTTATGAATAGTATTTTTATTTTATAACTGATTTAATTTTTTATGACTAATATTATAGACACATTCTATTATTGATAATATATTCATTTCAATATATTTTATTGTTGATTTTATAACTTTTTATGAACATATCTTTATTGTTTATTGTTTATTGTTTTTAATATTGATGTTTACCTCCTTTACAATTAGTTACAAAATTATACATTTTTATTATTGATTGTATTTTATTATTTTTTTATGAACATTATTTATCACTGATTTTTTTTTTTCATTTTTTTTTCTATTTCTGTACCTTTATTGATTATTGTTTATTGTTTTTAATATTGATGTTAACCTCCTTTACAATTAGTTACAAAATTATACATTTTTATTATTGATTCTATTTTATTATTTTTTTATGAACATTATTTATCACTGATTTTTTTTTTTCGATTTTTTTTCTATTTCTGTGTCAACTAGAATAACAATAACTTTTAAATTTAGCTTCAAGGGTTAGTTCACCCAAACCCGAAAAACCTCGGAATACAAATTAAGATTTTCTGATCAAATCCGAGAGCTTTCTGACCGACAGCATAGAGAGCAACAGAAATGTTCCCAGGTCCAGAAACATAGCAAGCACATCAGTAAAACGCTCCATGCGACATCAGTGGATACATTTTGTGAAGCTACCAAGGTCTTATGGGTTTGGAAAGACATGAGGGCGAGTAATAATGACAGAATTTTAATTCTTGGGTGAACTATCCCTTTAAATACAACGCAGCACTATTTCTGCACATTTAGTGTCAGGTTACACTGGATTGTAGGTGATTAGCGAATAAGATGCAGGTCTAGTTTGATCATTTGCTCACTCTTTTGCTTTTTCTGTCTGAGTGAGACCATCTCATACAGCTCTCGCTCCACCAGTCCATCACCCTCATCTTCATCCAGCCACCTGCCGCAGGGAAACACCTGCTCTAAACCTGTGAAGGGGCAGTATACCGTCACCTGTGAGAGACAGAGAGAGACAGATCACACGCTGCATGTATGAATAAGTAATGCAAGCTTCAAAACACCTTACAGCCCCGACACACACCTTTTCGCAATACCAGCCGCAGCTGATCCCAGCGTTGTCGTGTCCAATCGTGACTCTGCTGAGCGGGCTGAGCAGCTCCAGCAGCTCCACGTTAAAGATGTCGATCTGAGCGCGCTCAAATGTGCCGCCCTCCAGGAACAACTTACCGCTGTTCTTAATTCCCTTATGACCGTGCATGACGAAGTGGATCTTAGAGTTAGTTCCGGCTCCACGAATATCTCCCGTCATCACCTGTACGTTATACACAATCGCTTCACGCACACACACACAACCAAACAAATCCATGTAAGTTTGAATCAAGTGCACTTATTCTAATAAACAAACACGCACCTTTGCTCTTACCCATTGGCTGTGTGGCTCCGGCAAGCACATCTCTTTGTATTTTGCCGTCTCCTTCTGAGATGTCAAACCAGGCATTGACCGGAAACTCATAAACCTCTTTATTCCCCATGTCATCTACTACAACCTAAAACACATCACCATAACACAAAGACGTGATATTAATCACAGAGGACCGAGTCAAAGATATTCGTTATGAAGATTGTAGATGAAAAGTGCGTTTCTTTACTTTATCGCACGCCCAGCCAGCAGACGACCCCTTGTTGTTATGTCCGATGGTGATTTTTCGAAGTCTGCCCAGATTTGGTGCTTCGATGGTGAATTTGTCTTCATTACCGCGCTCAAAATTGTCCTTTCCATCGCTGGCCAGCTTCCGTTCTCCTGCGAACATCACACCAAAAAACTAACACATAGAAACACTGACTGTATTTAGTACTGAAAATTTTAATTCGTAATATTATTGTAATAAAATACTATATGTCTAATTAAAAAAAATAAAATGTTGTAGATTCATGGCACATTAAATTAAATTAAATTAAATTAAATTAAATTAAATTAAATTAAATTAAATTAAATTAAATTAAATTAAATTATGGTTTAACATACAAGCATGTTTTATAATTGTACAATATTTCTTATAATAATTAAAAATGTTCTAGGCAATTAAAGCTTGACCTTTGTGTGATTTTGTACCACATAAAATAAAACACAGAATCATTGATTGGTTTTACTGACCTGTATCCCCAAATTCTCCAAAAATATTGAGGTAGACATCAGCGTCTGTCCCACTGCCTTTAGCATCCATTGTGAAGACACTGGCTATGTATTTGTTTTCTGCAATATATGAACAGACACACATTAACACATTTTATGTGTTTTTTTTTGTTTGTTTTTTTTGCATGCACTGTATATTTTTGAAAATTAGCTATCATTAAAACCACCAGTGAGCTCTTTCTCAGAAACAGCTTCCACATCTAGTCTTTCTCCTATCTGTGGGATGTAATGTTATATTGTCTGTGGTCTCTGGGAAATGTTGGACGGGTGTTATTGTGATCCCCATCTGAAACTCTACTCTACTACTGAATTTCTCCTAATCCTTTCTATGCAACCTGAGTCTGGTGATGCTTGTATGCATGCATCATATATGATCATGATCACATGACCTATGTGATGTTATCTATGGGTTATATGGAATAAGACATGAAGTATATCTGTAGGTTAAATGTAGTTTTTTATTTATTTAAGAGTTGTAGTATCTTGTTTGAGGTTCTTTACTTATGCTATACAGATGCTATTATGGGATGTAAAATTGCAGTGTCATTAAATGCACATGTGTTATGTATGTAGTGTTAATGTGTGTATGACTGTTTAATAATTGTAAAACATTTGCCTAATTAAAATGTTTTACACTTGCAAGAGATTTATCATTTATAACAACAACAAAAAATATCAAAAATTGTTCTAGCCGGTGAAAAGTTTGAGTAGATTTTTGTCACACAGTTCACGTGATGAAATAAAATGAAATAAAATAATCATGTGGTTTGTTTATTTGCTCTCTATTTTGCAAGCATACATACGTTTTGGGATGTCCATGGGGTTCAGGCTGCCCAGCAGATATCGGACAGTAAGTCCGTCCCCCTCGTCTCTGCTCAGCCAATTGTTGCAGGCATAAAAGAATCGGAGGTGTGGCCTGTTCATGTCAGTCACGATGACCCGGTCCAGGAACCAGCTGGCACTCATGCCCGTGTTATCATGCTCGATTCTGCATTACAGGAAGTACATCACAAAATATATATTCTTGTAACATTTAAGACTTGCCTGTAAGGTAAGGTATAAGGATGTATACAGGCACCCTTACGAAAGGAAAATATATTTACCAATATATTTCTTAAAATATATTGTGATATATTGTAATATATTATTTTCCCTTTTTATTTTCTAATATTTTATATATTTGAATACATTTAATAATATATTGATGATGCATATATTATATTATATATTGCAAAATATACAAATGATTGCCGCTTTCAATATATTGCAATATATTGGAAAAAAATAAATATATATAAGAATATATGCCTAATATATTACATGATATTTTACAATATACTGCAATATATTTTTGTTTCATAAGGGCATATATTTACCTAATTTTCTTTATTGGCCCAACATTGTGTGTTTTGATCCGAAAGACGTCAGTCTTGTTCTTTTCAAAGGCTGTTCTGCTCCTGAAATGAATAGAAATCAATCTGTGAATAGTCTCAAACTAAACGATTTACTGTGACACTCAAACTTTCTAATGCACCGACATCTAAAAATGACAATGCAGGAGTGTGTGTTTATGAGAAGGACCATCTGTCATTATCAATGACCCATATATCGCTCTACGGTCTCTTGCGTTGGCTTCGCCAAAAGCATCTCTCTAATCAAAATGTGAAATGCATGAATTAAAAATCACCCAGTATGAATTACACATCCCACTCACACTGCCAAATTACTCACACACATACACACAGACTTACCGATGCGGAGAAACCAACACACATCTCACCTGAGATCAGCACACTGAAACCGCACCAGCAAACTTTGGAAATGATGACATTTAGACAGATTCAGAGATTCTGTTATATATCATCTCGATTCCAAAATGTTGCATTCTGACTGTCGGACAGAATTAAAGCACTTCTGTTCTATTCTGCTGAATCTTTTGAGTTACTGAACAGATCTGCCTAATATATGAGTCTTTCTCTGACTGGATGTATCCCATGAAAACATGTCATGAAGATTATGTCACAATGCAACAAAAATCATAAGCTTCCACTTCTGCGAACCATGAAAATGTAAAAAAAAAAGTGTCCAATGAGGTGACATTTAACCTAGACATGTTCTTGGCAAGATTCGTGAGATGCACCCAACTACCCAAAAATATACAATATTTCTCAAATAGGTTGAAAAATCATTAATTTGGAGACTAAGCTTAAACTAAGCTTAAAAATGATTTATGAATACAGTTAGTCTACTGGAGTCTCGCTTATGAATTGTTCTTAAAATATTCTTCTAAACATTTCTGAGGCTACATCTGATTTCCATTTCTGACCTTGTTTTAGGAGTCATTATGCAACATTAACCATTTGGACATTCATCTGAGCAAGTAAAAACTCTCCCATTAGTAATTAATTTCTGAATCATATGAATCATTGGACGATTGATTACTGTAGGGAGAGTTTTGAGGGTCTCTCTTTGTACTCATAAAAAATCAACATGCATACATGGGACATTATGTATGTGTGGAGATTTCTATGAGTAGCCTACCTGTTTGCGGTCACCATATGTGTAAACTTGTTTTCTCGAAAGACCACAAAAGGAAGTGATGTCACATGACTGTAGCCTCTCACTGGTTCAATGAGAAAGTCACATGAATCTCTTCACCTTCAGAAGAATGTCATGGTGATGCTGTACAGAGGAGAGCATATCCTTTGCTTCACCATGGCATTGTGTGTAATGGATGAGCCAAGCGTGATTAAAATTCATGCCATGAATAATTCATTTCATGAATAATCGTATAGCCCTACTAAGAAAACAATATCTATTTCCCAAAGATGTGATGGTGTGAATGTCATGGTCAAAGCACACAGGGATGTTCTCTTGTACAGCATTGTGCGCAAAAAAAGCAATGCACGGCCACACACGAGCAGATGAGGTGGCCATGTTAAAGTTATACCTCTTTTCTGTGCTGTAAATTAGAGAAGAATACATAATTATAGAATTAACATGACATATATGCACTGTCCTGTTAAAATCCACAGAAATTCCTGCATAATACTGAAATCAGTGTAGGGTTTCCTTTGAAACAATTTTCACTCAGAAATCACGCTTAAATTAACGAAGAAATGGCAAGTGACACACTGAATTAAAGTTTTGAAGTAAAAATAATCCTGTCAAACACACTAATAATAATCTTCAAAAATCACTGGATTCACTGGCGAGCAAGCGATGTAAAGCTAAATTTCTCCAAATCTTTTCTGATGAAGATCAAACTCTACATTTTCGATGGCCTGAGGGTGTGTAAACTTTCAACCAATTTTTAATTGTATAGTGAACTATTTCTTTAAAGTTTTACCACATTTTATCACTTGAGAAAGTTGAGGAAAAAAAAAAATTTTTTTAGGGCTGTCAAATGTTTAAAATTTTTAATCAAATTAATCAGAATTTTCAGTGGATTAATCAGGATCAATCACTATTTGCAATTACACCTGAATCCTGAAATGCATACCAAAAGATAAATAACAGGACACAGATACATAATTTACATGTATTGATTCATCAATATGTGGTTCTTTTTTTCTGAATTTCAAAAGTTTAACATTTACTTAGATCAAATTTACCTGAGCACTATATCAAACCATGCCATTTAACTACAGATAGTGTAAGAGTTTTAGGTGAACCAGTGGTTAAATATAGCCACATATCTATGAAATTATGCATAGAGAAACTCGAAAGAATGAACTCAAAAACACATACTTGCTCCACCATCACATAAGCAGAACTCTGGGCACTATTGTTTTTGGGAGGTGTTCATTTGCCCTGCCACAATACTTTAGGATCGATATTTTCGCGTTCTAAAGGCTTCAAGCTCCAGTAAAACCAAGTAAAAATGCATATACTTTTCCAAACAGCTGTAATTTTCGCTGCATTGCATGTAGGCGTTCTGCGCATGCACAGTGTGAAACACAGGACGCTATAGCAGGAAGAAGCACCAGCGTATCAACTACCAAAGTCGTCTCTGTTTATTCGAGCTTGGCATGAATGTATTTGAGAGTAACTGGGGTAAAACCTTAAGCTTCTTCTGTGTTTTCGTCGCGGCGTTCGCCGCTGTTTTTACTATCTTGTATGAGGCGCCGTGTAGGATTTAAATCAAACTTCGCTTATCAATACATACATAAAACACGTGCATATACACCTATAAATTACTCGCATATACATGCATACTACTGAATGTTCAAAAATACATATATAAAATACACGTGAACACTAATATGAAATCGATACCAATACATATAATGTTAGCAATGTATGCATACACACTTGTGAATAACTTGCGTATACATATAAACTTGACACGTGCATACACCTACAGACACTCACATATACATATTAACTTGATCCATGCATATACACCTATTAAACACTCGCACATACATATAAACTCGCTGCATACAAACACAACTGCACATACTCGCACATACATATAAACTTGATCAGTGCATATACACCTATTAAACACTCGCACATACATATAAACTCGATGAGCGCATACACATCCATAAAACACTCGTGCATACATAAACAATAACATTTACTAACGTATACAGTTCAGATGAGAAAAACATGTGTACATGTATATATGCGAGTGATTTCATATGTGGATGTGCGTGAATTTTCAGTATAAACGGAAGGCATTTCAGTGTAAACGGAAGGCGTTTAAGTGTGAACGGAAGTAACCAAATTTGCAATTATGGACAGGGATCTGTGTCATTCCTAATCGTTTGCTCAGTCATTCAAAAAAAAAGTTTTTAATAACAAAACGAAATCGGAGTGTTATATATATATATATATATATCACACACACATGAACTGGAAGATTCTTGATCAAAATTTTTTTTCTTCCCAAAACTGATACATTTAGTAGATAAAATGTACTCTATAGTTAAAAAAAGGTTGTAAAATGTCTTTATACACTGTTTTTGTCTTTAATCATATACTGCATTGTGGTGCACTTTGAGATGAATTGTCCACAGACCATGCTCTTTTTTTTTTCTTTTTTTTTTACAATACCCTTTATTCACGAAACATGTTTTATTAGGTTGTGCTTGATTTGATTACCTTTGATTATCTTGATTTAAAAATTGTGGATTTCAGGAACAGAATGTAGTAAAACTGGTTAATAATACAAAATTTGTATCAAACAAGGTTTTTTTTTGCATATGATGTTTAACTATTACACTGATAAAGTACACATCCACCATCCCCTGCATCAGATAATAAAAAACTTAAGTTAATTCTGAGAAGGTTGGGTTTACCCATGTCTTCATGTATGTGTGCAGTAGTGGCTCATATATAACTTGAGAATGAGTCTCCCCCATTAGAAGAGCTTCTGCAAACTAGGAACAAAATAACAGGCAGAAGTGCAAGTATCAAACTCTGCTGATTTGTAACATATACATTAATTACAAACAAACATTCTCCACATGAACTGTAGGCTCTCATGCACTTCCATGTGAAACCTTTTTAAGGAGAAAAAAAAGTTAAATAGTTGTTACTGCATACGAGTCTTTATATATAGTTCTTTTTTCTCAATGACACCAAATATCTCAGACACTGAACATTTCATAACACCGGCGAGTTCAAGGACCATAATATCACACTCGTCAGCAGTAAGTTAATTGGCAGTTTCGATCTAGAAAAAGGTGAGAATTTCACAATTTCACTTCTATGCAATCTTCACGAAATAGTCCCAGTCCCTCTTGAGCTTAGCCATTTTCAGAAATAAAACCCTTTCGCACATGAGTTTAAAATATTCTAGCTGAGCCCCAGCGTGAGTTTCTTTAGGAGACCGTTATTTTAGAATGTACCGCCTTAATGTTTCCATGGCTACGCGTCATGCTTGTCATGTGACACAACACAGCCACGATAGATCTGTATGACACATGGATCGCTTTTATTTTATTTGTTTTGTTCAAAATATTTGCAAACATACTCACTATGTTATGAAGTTATGATATTCCTATTCTGTGCAAATAGCTTAAACACTTAATTCTGAAAATGGCTAAGTTCACTAGTGGGACTTAGTTGGGAACACATTTTATATTTTTTAACTAGAGGAAAAACTGTCTCTCTCCCTCTCCCTCTCTGTATGTGTATGTGTAACGTTAACTTGCATAGCGTTTGGAAGTTATTTCGTGAAGACTGCATAAAAGTGAAATTCTCACCTTTTTCTAGATCGAAACTGCCAGTTACTTTACCACTGACAAGTGTGATATCACGGTCCGTGAACTTCGCCGGCGGATGATCGCATCGTTTGCGGTGTTATTGATGCTTTGTATGCCACCAGGGCTCGAAGGCCGAAACAAAGTGCGCGATTCAGATTTTGTTTCTGACTGCAGGCAGAGACTGCAGGTGAGCAGGCAACACAAACTGATGGTAATTGATCTTATAATAGTGGGCGAAAAAAGAACATTCCGCAAAATGCTTCAGGTGTAGCACAATCCCGGTCCATGATTGCAAATGCGGTATTTAGACAGGTTACTTCCGTACACGCTTAAACGACTTCCTTTTAAACTGAAACGCCTTCCGTTTACACTGAAATGCCTTCCGTTTATACTGAAAATTCACGCACATCCACATATGAAATCACTCGCATATATACATGTACACATGTTTTTCTCATCTGAACTGTATACGTTAGTAAATGTTATTGTTTATGTATGCACGAGTGTTTTATGGATGTGTATGCGCTCATCGAGTTTATATGTATGTGCGAGTGTTTAATAGGTGTATATGCACTGATCAAGTTTATATGTAGCTATGTGCGAGTATGTGCAGTTGTGTTTGTATGCAGCGAGTTTATATGTATGTGCGAGTGTTTAATAGGTGTATATGCATGGATCAAGTTAATATGTATATGTGAGTGTCTGTAGGTGTATGCACGTGTCAGGTTTATATGTATACGCAAGTTATTCACAAGTGTGTATGCATACATTGATAACATTATATGTATTGGTATCTATTTTATATTAGTGTTCACGTGTATTTTATATATGTATTTTTGAACATTCAGTAGTATGCATGTATATGCGAGTAATTTATAGGTGTATATGCACGTGTTTTATGTATGTATTGATAAGCGAAGTTTGATTTAAATCCTACACGGCGCCTCATAATCTTGAGAATTCAGAGATCGACGAGACTTTCCTGACCTGAATAATTTGTCACACTGCGCATGCGTGAAATGCGTTAAAAAATTAACAACAAACAACTAATTAACGTCGTTAATGCGCTATTTTTGACAGCCCTACTATTTTGCATGATATTATCGGATCTGTGTTGGAATCAGCCGATAATGATGTAATGTAAATATCGGCATTAGCCCAACATGAAAAATACCGATATGTCTTGCCGATACGATGAATATGTTAACTCACATGTGCTCAGGGTGTGCTGTCATAAAATCATGAGTGTGTTTTCATTTAAAGGTCAGAAGCTATAGCTTACATGAATTCTAAACAAAAATCACAAACATGACACTTGTGAATTAAATAATTTTATATACTGAATTATTAATTAATGTGTAATGTATCATATTTTTTGAACAAATTATGAGCTCTTAACATTCAAAATGTATACATGTATATATTTATATGCATATAATTTATATTATATATAAATATATTTAATATATAAACAACATTTCTCTTATATATGTGTGTGTGTATTTATATATACATGTATATTTACAGTCGATGTGCATCTGGAAACTCTCAAGATTAACATTGTCATGTAGAGATGCAGGACTGAGGCATAACTTACTTGCTGGCCAGGTGAACTTTGGGAGTCACTCCAAACTCTCCAAACAAGGTGACGAACACATTAGCATCAGTCCCAGCTCCTTTAACATCACCTGTGACTGTCACCACCTCGTACACTGAGGAGAAACGAGAACATTCGGTAAACCAATTATACCTGACCCTCTGCAAAAGAAAGCATCTTGTTTTCATTTGCATAACATTAGAAGAGTGCTCAGGTATATCCCGTGTAACCCAACAACCTGCCTTTCTAAGCTCACCCACGTTCGTATATGCTGAATTGCTGTAAGCTATATCTCTGTAACTTAGCCATGTTAATTGAGTGAGAGTAAGACATGGCCCTGATGCTCACCGTGTGACCTCTACCTTTCTCTGAACCACTGCAAGACCCTGGAACAACAAAATACATGTCTGAACCTGAGGAGCAGCACATCTAGAAGTAACGTTCAAACAGGGTTCATTTTGAATGTTAAGTTTCTTTTAAACCAAGTGCACACTGGCCACCTGAAATGGGATTCAGAGACTTTACACCATCTGAGAGTAACTAATCAATATAGGTCAATTGTTGAGATATCCTTGTGCTCTTATTTCAGAAATTAACCCTGTACGAAGTTCCTTTATAACTCTTTAAAAATTAGAAGAGTTCTTAATGCATTTTGTAGGTTATTTAAACAAATGTTTCTATTATGTCCTCCCAGCTCTCCTCAAAACGTACAGCATGACTAGTGTACATCGATTCATTAACAAATTACTTTTATGAACTGGTTCACTTAAGGAATCGATAAAGAAAAAAACAACCAGGTGAATCGTTATCGTTAGTCGGAATCAGTTAAAGTGCCAACATACAGCACAACTGTGTTCACGCTGAACCGAGGTAGAATCCCGGCTCATAGTCCTTTTCCGATCCCTCTCTGCTTTCCTGTCTATTTTCTAATAAAGGCATAAAAAAGCCCATAAATAAATCTACAAAAAATTTAAAAGTAATATATACATGCATGTGTGTGAATTTATATATACATTAATATACACAGTACATACACATATATTACGTACTCAAAAAAACATTTATTTTGCAATCACGATTAAACTTTGCCACACTCACACACACACACACACGCTTTTATTTTATTTATTTATTTATTCATCTTTTGCATCAGCCAGGGTAAGGTACCCCTGGATCAGTGCTAAGCCATAACCTCGACCTGACGTGCTACGCCCGACTGAACCTGACAGCATGATGTCCATCTCGCTGAATGAGGTTTTGATGGCTCCATGAAAAGGCCGATTAGAGTGTAATGTTTCAGGCCATAGAGAGGTGCCCGTCTGATTCAAATCCACTACTGGCCCGGTGCCCGCTACCATTGTCTCACCATACCCTGCTGCCAGGACACCGTAATAATCAGTCAGGCCAGACACAACTCTGCTGTGCCAATCAGAGACCTCTAGAGCCACCTGCCAATGTGAAATCCGGAAGCTTCTCTGACTATATATAAAGGTTCCAAAAGAAAAATAAAGGTTCCAAAAGAATGGTTTCACAGTGATGCCATTTTTGGTTCCCAAAGAACCTTTCAGTGAAGAGTTTTTAAAAGAACACTATAAAGAACCATTTGTGCATTGGAAAGATTTTATTGATGTTGAAGGATCTTCATGGAACCACTGATGCCAATAAAGAACCTTTATTTTAAGAGTGAATAGCAACTCCAATGAAGATTCTTTATTTCTGTCTCCATTTCTGCTTTGTCTATTTCAGCTTGCGTTGTTCAACCTCCGACGTTCAAGTAATCTATTAAGAGATGTTCCAGGGTTAAAAGAAATCCAACCTGTGAGAAACCGAGAAGAGGGGTTGCCTGACTGAGAGTGAAAGCAGAGAAAGAGACGGACAGACGCAGAGAGAAAGAGAGAGGTCATCCCCAGAAGATAGTTTGAGTGCAGTGGCTTTACACTTAACCAAGTCTCCAAATGCGATCTGCTCATTTCAAAGGATAGTTCATCAACAAATGACAATTCTGACACTTATCCACCCTCACAAAAAGGGTTTTTGCAGCTATGGCCAAAGAAATGTGAACAGTTCTTAAAATATCCTTTAGTGTGAAGAACATTTTAATAATCTGAAGAAACGTTTGTGCATTCAAAGGGTTCTATATTAAAAGTTCTTCATAGAACCATCAGAGCCAATAAGGAACCACAAAACAGACATTTTGGAGGACAGTTCATACTATAACTGTCAAAAAGGACAAGAAAAGTACAATAGTCCATATAACGTCTGAACTGAAATCCTTCTCAAGGTGTGATAGTTTTGTGTGAGAAAGCTGATCATTGATAATCTTCTCCAAGTTCTGAATTTCAGATTTGGATACTTTTACGAATTTTGTTGACTTTCATGAAGCTCAGAAGTAATGGTTGCTGTGTTCTGCATGATGTTCTTTCACAGTAAACCAACAGCGTGTTTGGAGGAACAGATGATGCCAGACTTATCATTCTCGAGCAGACTATCCTTTCAAATACATAAATGCATTAAATTCTTTAAACTTAATGTTTTGGGAAAACCACAGTTGATCTAGTTTTCTCTTTTAATGAAAAGCATGAAAAGAATAAAAAGAAGAAGAGCAGGGGAATCCTCCTCCAGAGTCTACCTTTCTTTTTGTTGAATTCATCTTCTTGATCATCTGATTCCTCCGTGTGATAGTTCACCAACTCTTCCTGGTAGACCTCAGCATAATCCACCTGTTTGACCTTTGACTTCTTCCCTTTCTTCGCTTTCTTTTCCTCGTCGCTGTCGGAGCCCTTCTTTTTCTTTTTATCCTTTTTTTTCTTCTTCTTATCCTCTTCTTCCTCAGCTTCCTCCTGCACAGCATCCTCATCCTCCTCTTCTTCTGCCGACTTCTTCTTTTTCTTGCCGTCTTTGCTCTTTTTCTCCTTGGACCCATGTCTTCCTGTCCTTCTTTGCTTTCGGATGGTTTACTCTTCTTTTTCTTCTCTTTCCTTACCTCCCGTTTCTCGTTTGAGGTGTGTTTTTCTTTGCTGATGGGCTCATTGTTGTTCTGCTCATCCGTCCCGTTGTCATTCTCTGTCACCTCAACATCTTCCTTTTTCTTCTTTTTCTTTTTCTCTTTCACAGATTGGCTCTTTTTTCTCTTCTCTGTCGGTGTCTCAGTGCTTTCTGTCTTGTTCTCGGAGCTCTTCTGTCTCGTTTTTGAGTCCCTCTTACTCTTTCCTGTCACCGTTGGCTCCTTCTCCTCTCCTTCGTCATCACTTTCTTCGGTTTCTTTCGTTTTTTTCTCTTTTGTGGGCATCTTTTATTTATCTGGAGTGTGGCAGGGTGAAGGTGAGTGTTTCCTCGCCGTCTGCGGTGTAAGGTGTCACCGTCTGACCCGCGCCGGTCGATGGGCCCCTGGATGCAGCTGGAGCAGGGCCTCAGCTCGGAGCCGGAGGCTCTCTCGCGCAGGTCCCGCGGTGCAGCACCGAGCTCATGAATAATTACTGTGCTCAGCGTGGTCACATGATCAGTGAGAGAAAGCAAATGAAAACGGAGAGGACAGCGACAGAGAGGGGGCTGGGCCTCACAGCGTTTATTATTCATAGTCTGGGGATCGCTTTACTAAAGCAAGGCATGCGTTTATATGCACACACAAACTTATATATGGCACATGTTTATAAAAATACATAAACATAACGACAAGGGAAATATATGCTCATTTATGCACATTGTACAATTCAAAGGCACATCAATAGAAAAAGGACATAGGGAGGAAAGGAAAGAGAGACTTTAACAAAGTAAGAGACAGACAGACAGACAGACAGACAGACAGAGAGAGAGAAAGAAGATACACCAGTAGAGAGGGAGTCTTACAGAACAGATAATTAAAGACGCTTCACTAACACTTGTAAATTATTAACAGTGATTTCATTAACACAGATAAATAAGTTAGTGCCACTGGATTAACGTGGTCAAACTATTTAACATGCTTTACCCAACCTAGGCAATAAAGAAGATCGGGATCCTAATTTAGGCAAATTGCCGTCTGGCTGAAAACGTAAGTGGAAGAAGTCACTCTAAAACACTTGTATAAACACAAGAACAGCTCATAAAGACGGGTTTTTACATTCTCTTGACTGTTCAAACCCCACTTTTACAATGTGTAAGATTATGAGTAGTTGTCAAGTCCTAGTCCTTGAACATGGATAAATAATACATTTTTAATTTCTTTCTGCAGGCACTAGTGTATATATATAATTTCACCAAATTGTACTGAAAAGAAAAGTTTCCAACTGGAATATAACTTCAAGGCACATATAAATTCCTGAACATTTCTGATGGGAAATTATGGCATACATATATTCCAAAACATTACTGATAGATCTGTTATTTTCAGACATGTATTTATTGGTTTACCAATTAATATTAATATTACACCAAGAGAGATTATATATATACGCACACAAAGGGATATAAAAAACAAATGCATAATTTAATTGTAATGACAGGATGCTGATGCTAATGCACATTTTAGTGGGAGTATGACTTACATGTGTATTGTTTTGTCTTTGTTGATTCTGAAGTGCGGTGTGTAAATAACGATTTGAAATTCTTGAGACGACATGCTAATTTCTCCAGCCATTAGCTATATTACTATGAACACCTGATCCTGCTATCATCTGATAAACACAGGATCACACACACACACACACACACCCTGCATGCACACGTTTTCATCTCTCCATTCCACAGATGCCAACATGGAAGGTGTGTTTGTTTCATGATTTATGAAAATGTCCAGTCCTGACCCTGTATCACAACAAATCATCATCCCTAGTCATATGAAAGAATATAACTAAGGTTTTTTATTTATTTTATTTTTTTACAACTTATTTGGCACATATCTTGTTGTGGACACATACTGTAGCCTAACGATACCTAACATGACCAGCAGGCGGCGCAATAACAAAGCGCTGTCATAATACACATAGTGCGCATTAGGGTGAACACACACATATATAGAGAGAACACACACCATATGTTAAATAGTTTACACTTCACTAAACAGTCTGTTGTAGAGACAACAAATGGGTCTATAGACGCCTTAATCGCCTACGTCACTGTGACGTCACCGCTCTAGTGGAGGCAAAACCTAAGGCAGAACTTATAGCAGGTGCGCTAAAAGTTTTAGGTTTTGACTTTATAATGTCTTCTTGTTGTGTTTTTGGCTGCCAGAGAGGAAGGAACAGCACTTTTGTTTCAAAACTAAAGTTTATATATACTTACATCTGACCCTCTTGTTTGCGTCCAGTCCGATTTGTAAACCAAATCAATTGGTTTATTGAAAAGAACCGATTCAAATGAACGATTCATTATCTGATTCATATATCTGATTTCTCTGAGACTGAATATTGAATTTTAATTTAGGTGAATTGTCCTTGTTGAAATTCTTTATAAGGAAAATTATATATTTTGTAGATGCTGCAATGGTTAATAAATTATGTGTTTAGAATAAATCCACTCTCAAATGTCAAAATATTTTTTCTATAATAAAAAAAAGAAATCACTAAATTATTGAATGCTTGTAACATGTTCCCCCATTAAGTTACACCTACAAAACACTATGTGTTGTTTTTATTGCTTCCACTGTCCTCATTTGCAAGTCGCTTTGGATAAAAGCATCTGCTAAATGACTAAATGGAATGTAATTTAAATGTTTGTGTGTCCAATAACTCCAAACTGTGTTTGTCTGAGTAACACTAATTAACCTCTGAAACTGATTAGTTATTTACTGCTGGCTCAACACCCCACACTCTGGACACCATAAAACTCACTTTAAAGAGCACCACAAAGCTTAGAAGCAGATCTGTGTGCTTTATTGGTGCTTGACAAATAACTGTACATTTGTGTTAACAATGATGGGACCAAAAAAATAAATAATAATTGCAAAATATGAATATTAAATTAAGAAATATTAAAAAGTCAAAAATGGAATAACCGATCTACTCTGTGCCAGATATTTTTGTGCAACTTAAGAAATAAATGGTAATGATAGATAGATAGATAGAGAGAGAGAGAGAGAGAGATAGATATATAGATAGATAGATAGATAGATAGATAGATAGATAGATAGATAGATAGATAGATAGATAGATAGATAGATAGATAGATAGATAGATAGATAGATAGATAGATAGATAGATAGATAGATAGATAGATCTTGATGAATCTTAAAAAGTCAATTTCTTGGTAAAGTGATAGTCACATTGTTATCACAATATCATAAGCAACCTGAAAACAGAGTATATAAAGTTCAGCTTTATAAACATGATCAGTCGATTTAAAAGACACTAGAACCTCAATCACAGATTGTGTGTGAGAGAAAGACATAAACAACTGTGTTCGATTCGATTACATAAAGTTATACTTCCTTGTACATTATCATACATAACTTCAGAACCAGTGTATGTTTAACGTGTATTTACCATTATACATAAACGTTTCAACTGAATTGTCAAATTCAGTCTACTTTTATGCAAAGATTGGTTGTTAATGAACAGTAAGCTTGCTCTTAAACCATGTTTGGAGTGGATTAATCTGTCTTAACCAGATGCAACGAGACACAATAACAGCCTGTGATGTAGATTTGATGTTTAATATACAACTGATAGGATTTGGACCACTGAGATTCCACTGTGGGTGGGGCTACTGTGCAGAAATAGAAATTGTAGAAATAGAACATCTCATCTGTTGCATTTGAGCCCGCCCACTTTTTCAATGGTGTTAGTTGCAGAATTATTTTTCGCATTCATTTTTTCTATAGGGATTTTTTTTATGTCTTCTTTAAAGCCGGTATAAGCAATGAACCAAACCAACAAGCTACAAGGTGAATCACAACATCACAAACTTTGAAGATGTTAAAGATGCTGACAGCCAGTGGTTGAAATGGGTATTGCAGTCCAAATTCAAAATACTGGAGAGAGTCGTTTCTCCCGCCCCCTCCTCTCCGAACAATATTTAATATATTTAACTTTTAATATGCCTGGTCAGAGATTTTAGATGGATGCAAAGGCTTTTTAGGTCGGGTAGATTCTGTTATCTCTGACAAAGTTTGTTTGCTGGCTTCCATGGCCATTACATTCTGACAAAGAAGCACAGTTGGCTGTAGCATTGTTTTTCAGAGAAACACGTGAATTTAGCATGTTTATTTTAAAAAAAAAAAGCATTACAATCAATTAATAACCTCAGCGCTCACAACAGGTCTGTCTTAAGAGTTTTTATCAATTTCCCTATGGAAAAAATGAATGAGTTTTTACTTCACGAACCCAACTGTTGCGTGTTATTGCGTCGCACCTGGTTTGGCGCCTCCTCACAAAGATTAAATCGTGATATCTGCCCTGATACACAAATACGACACCGTCACAGAAAATCAGGAAACACGTACTATTTTGCAACTGTCCATACTCGATATTGTAAAAACACGTAGAAATAAAACGGCTGGCCTTCAAGGCATCGATTGGCGTACGTAAATCAGAATTCCGTAGCGCCAGTGAGTGGGAGGAGCTCTACAAAACGGACCAATCAGATTGCAGAGACGCTTAGCGATTTCACCTGCAGGGGCCCGTGTGCACGTGCACGATGCCGCGAGCGTGCATATGCATGAAGTTGAAGATCTCATAGGGCATAGCGTGGAAACCGGGACGGGGCTTGACGTTGTCATAGTAGTGGTGTGTTATGAAAATTCCGGAGGGGTTCATGGGAAACGCCCAGAAGCCGTAGAGATGCACTTCTTCGCATAACTCCATGGCTGCGGTGACCAGCATCAGGCCGCTGCTGAGGCGTTTGGCGCGGACGCCCTGCACGGCCCAGAAGCGCTGCACGTTCAGCAGGTACTGCGGGTGGAAGAAGAACACGCCACGGGCCGACTCGAAGTCGTCCAGCATGTACTTCACACGGAACGACACGTCGGTATTCCGCGTGTTATAGAACGCCGGCAAAACCACCGAGGAGTTCACGTAATTCCGCAGAACGTCGTAAAACGGCTTTCTCCATTTCTCCAACTTTTGAAACCTGGTCCAAATAGAGAGAAAAAAAATTGTGTTACAGGAACAAAAACTGTATGCATGCAAAATTATCTCATTAGCATTCATTGCCATTTTTGCATAAAAATGCTAATTCTGTAATAAGCATAATATGAATAAAAAAAATATTTAAATAATAAATTATTATTAATATATGAATATAACATTTAATATAATTATTATATTAATAATAAATTAATCATTTTTTATTTTGTTTAAATAAAATGAAGCTTCTAAGAATATTATTTAATAGTTTTTATTATTATTATTATTATTTATTTTAACACATTTTCACAGCAAACTCTCAGGATACTTATGTGTTAATTCAATCATGAAGTATTAATATTCATCATGGTTGTATTTGCTGTGTTACCTGTTAGTTATGAGCACTGTTTTGCTACGTGATTTCTTTTTTTTTTTAAATAAATAAATACTACAGTACGATTATTATATAAGCATAACAAGGATCATATATATATATTATATATATATATATATATATATATATATATATATATATATAACCTGGACATGTTTTTGTGATATTCACCCATACACTGGTATTTACAACAAGAGCAAATCCTATATTAAATATTTGTAACATTTGTGTGTGTGTGTGTGTACCTCTCAGTTATAATGCTGGGATTTACTGTAACAAGGTTAGTCTTTGATCCCACATCTTCACTGTATATATCTGAGATGGGAGGAATATTACATCTGAAAGAGAGATTTGACATGTCGTTTAGCAGATGCCTCTTTATATTCCCATGATGTCTAAACAAACCAACACAAACAACAGTATTTTACCGGAAGACAAAGTCGGCTGCGTCGATCTCTCGTCCACACTTGCTGTTTTTGATGATGCCGCCGTTCCCGATGACGGCACATTTCTTAAACTGGGATTTGGAATAGGGCATGTCCTGCAGTCAGAGCACAGAAATCATTCAGGAGCGACCCAAATGGGATTACAGGGATGATTGCTTGGAGATGGTTGCTTGGCAACTGTTGCAGGCATAGGGTTTCTAGGGTGTGATCACTGCAGAGGTTGCTAGGTAACGGCTGTCTTGATACTTAAGGATAAGGATGCTTGATTGGTAATGTTCGTCAGGGTGTGTCTGTGTCCTGTGAGAGTTTCAGCTGTGTGTGTGTGTGTGTGTGTGTGTAGAGAGAGACAGATCTCAGCATATATGCAGATGTCAATTCACCCATTTTGATTTACATTCTATTGCACTGCAGTCAAACCACTCGTGTGGAATTTACTTAGGATTCTTACTGGATTTGGAATAAATTCTAACTAAATAATTTAATAAGAATATATTGAATATATAATCATATGAGCTCGCTAATGTTATTCTTTGATCAAGGTTATTAAGTAGTTTTTAATTATAGCTTGGTAACACTTTGCTTAAAGCCTTTGTATATTATAAACCTTTTGGCCTGGAGAATATAATACAATAGAATAGAATGGAATAGAATAGAATAGAGGATATTTTTTATTGGAATTATTCTGAAATCTACTTCTATTATATTGGAATAATTCATTTATACAACAAAAGGATATGTAATATAATATAATTTAACATATAATATAAATAATATAATTTGGCAACAAAACAAAAAAAAATAATATAATATAATATGTATTATACATTTATAATAATCATAATATTATTACAATTCTTCAGAAATCTGTTATATTGGATTAACGTATTTCTAGTAAAAAAGGAAATATAATACAATTTAATATATAATATAAATCATATAATTTGGTGTCAAATTAATTAAATAATATTTCTACAGGTCTAGAATATTATGAATTCTGTCTAGATAAAATATTGTCGTCATTTTTAATTAGAATTTATACAGAAATCTACATCTACATTGAAATAATGTATTTCTACACAAGTTAATATATAATACAAATAATATAATTTGTCAACAAGCCTAAATATTATTAATTTCAATATAATATAATTAATTTAATGTAATTTAATATAATATAATATAATATAATATAATATAATATAATATAATATAATATAATATAATATAATATAATATAATATAATATAATATAATATAATATAATATAATATAATATAATATAATTCAATTCACTTTAATATGGCATCAAACTTAAAGAATCAAATACGAATCTTATGTAAATAAAATGGATGAACTAACATTTCTAGAGGTCTAGAATATTTTTAATTCAGAAAAGAAATTCTATTACATTGGAATAATGTATTGTTACTAAAAAAAAGGACATATTTTAAAGGCGATGATGTTTAATCTTAAAGATTTTCATTTTGATCTCCTAAACTGATCTCATTTTATCCTCTCAAAATGATGTGATCCTATAACAAGGAATCTATTTAGAACATTCCAATTCGAATCGGTTCTAAATGATGATGAGATTCCAATAGTTTGGTCAGCTCATGCAGTCAAAGCCAGCGCTTTAAGTGTGATTTCACACTCACATCAGGGAACATTTTAAAGATCTCCGGGCTGATGTGCAAGATTCCACTCGTATCCACCTCATAACGCAGTTTGGTGCCCGAGGGAGTGTTTCTCTTCGTGGTAAACAGGAAGGAGGGGGCATTGCAGCAACGGGACAGAGACATTCTATTGGACAGCGGAGAGATGACATCATCGCATTGATATCACAAAAGAATCCTATTGGAGATGACATCACTCCTTTGTTTCTACGAAGAAATCCCATTAAGATTGTGCTGAAGTTGGGAGATAAAGGAGAACAATAATGTACTTACTTGAAGTTATCTGTCTCCTCCTTGTTTTGCTCCCACTTACACACCTGCAGGTTCCTCCATCGCTCAAACAGCTCTGAAGTCTTCACCCTAAAACACACGCACACATATAAAGTCAATTAAATCAGAGAAAGACAGCAGAAAGCAAGTAGCTTTCCTTATTAAACGAGGATGGAGTGGCAAGGAGAGAGTGCTCTTTCTCAGATATTGTATTTCTTTAAATAGATGCTCTTTTCACAGGGTTTGTCCGTCGAGACGAGACATTCATCAGGAAATGTGACTCCCGCTGGAACGCTCGCTCTGTACGGACACGGACGGATATCTGAGAGAGAAACTTACATGGTCAGTACTTTCACATCTGTGATTTCTTGCCGTAGCTCCTTGCAGGAAGTGGAGTTGAACTCTAAAGAGCCTTCGGAGCGTTCCAGATACCTGCCAGAACACAGAGTCAGACACGTGTCCTCTGAACACACTGCAGGAACAACCTGAGATCAGCTGAAGATCCTGAACGCTCTCGTCTCTGCAGTCTGGTCAAACAATCCTGAAGAAACGCCGGCGGATTTCTGTCACAACTTGGAACCAAACCTAACTGAATCAAACTTTACTTCTTGTCTCCTCCTATCGTAATATCGGGAAAATATATTTTCTTTATTTATATTGCATGTATATTCTATATTAGAGTCCCCTCATTGTCAGTGTTTATAATATTTCTGGTACTTCTGCTGTAATGACAAAGCTGCTTATTTAAAAACTTTTGTTGCTGTTGTTGTTTTGGCAATTTAAAATACTTAAAATGTATCCAATATAAATGTAACAATTATATTTGTTTATAATACTGAATGTAAATAATTAAATTTTGTAGCTCCAGAAATAACTCTCAGTTTCAATAACTGAATGTTTTTCAGGGTCAAATGATTTTTGTAGTAATTTTAGTTAATTCTGATGACAGATTTTATTATATTTTATGTATTTATTTATTTATTGTAATTGCATTTAATTATATTTATATGTATAAAATATTTTGGCGCTTAAATGATATAATCTGTAAAAATATATATACATTTTTCTATTAAAACTGATTAATTATTTTAGTTTTGTGATGTTTGAGATGGGTTTTTAAATATTTTATATTATAACATATAATATTATATTTTAAGAATTGTTTAAATACTAACAAATTGCTATTGCAACCTAAAAAAAATTTTTTTGATCTTAACATAACTAAAAAACAAACAAAAACATAGGCCAAGTATCTATTTGATTTTGAACATTTATGAATTTGTAATATCCATGACTTTTGCAGGTCTAAAAATCACACTTTTAATTCTCGCTCATATATTCAGGTTTTCCAAGATTGTGCATGGGGTTCTTGCATAAAACTTGGTTCCAAATTATAATAGGAATTCCACTTGAGGATTGTTGACAAGCCGCTCTGAAGACTCACTCCTTCTGTTACGCAAGAAACAATCATCTTAAAATTGTCTTTTCTGATGCTCTGAGGAGAAATATAAAAGAAATAACAGTTTCACCACAGAGAAGAGAGGCAGCAGGTTTGGAATGGATGGAATGTGAATCCTCACCTTGGTTGTGAAACAGAAATACAGAAAATAGGCATTAAAAACATGGATTAAATGAATGAACTGTAAACTATGAGCAAGCAGACTGCATCCGGAAGAGTTTTTCTCATTACGTCTCTGTTTGCCATTTTCAGTCTAGCCTCAGGCACGGCATTTGTGAAAAGACTCACTGATTCATGTTTCCAGTTTAATGGGCTTTAAATGGACTTTAAAGGTATAGTTCACCCAAAAATGAAAATTATGTCATTAATGACTCACCCTCATGTCGTTCCAAACCCGTAAGACCTCCGTTTATCTTTGGAACACAGTTTAAGATATTTTAGATTTAGTCTGAGAGCTCTCAGTCCCTCCATTGAAGCTGTGTGTACGGTCTACTGTCCATTAGGGCTGGGACAACGCGTCGAGGTCATTGATGACGTCGACGCAAAAAATATGTCGACGCAAAATATGCGGATCTATTCGTCGACCTGTTTTTATTTCTCTAAAAAACGTTTGCAAAACGTTTACCTTATGTGCGCTGAATATACGCGATGGCCGGATCAACATTCTGTCCAACGTTATATAACCAATCCAGGGGTTTTTCTGCATTGATCTTTTTTTTTTTTTTTGGCGGCTGTCAAAGCCTTATTTGATCGGTGAGTGATGAAGAATGACAGGGCACGTACGAGAGAGAGAGCCCCGGCTGCGCACACTCACAGTCTTCAAAAACACGAGCGCTTCTTGCTCTCTCTCTCCCTCGTGCATATTAATCAAAATCATTAAACACAATAGAAAAAGGGCGAAACACCAAAGTTTCACGCGTGCTCGCGCACTCACAGTCTTCAAACTACACGAGCGCTGTCTTGCTCTCTCTCTCTCTCCCTCGTGCATATTAACCAAAATCATTTTCGAAAAAAAATCACTAGATTAATCGTTTAAAAAATAATAGTTTATCCCAGCCCTACTGTCCATGTCCAGAAAGGTAAGAAAAACATCATCAAAGTAGTCCATGTTACATCAGAGGGTCAGAATTTGTTGAAGCATCGAAAATAAATTTTTATCCAAAAATCGCAAAAATTACGACTTTATTCAGCATTGTCTTCTCTTCCGTGTCTGTTGTGAGAGAGAGTTCAAAACAAAGCAGTTTGTTATATCCGGTTCGCGAACGAATCATTCGATGTAACCGAATCTTCTTGAACCAGTTCACCAAATCGAACTGAATCATTTTAAACGGTTCGCGTCTCCAATAAGCATTAATCCACAAATGACTTAAGCTGTTGAATTTTTTTAATGTAGCTTACACTCCCTCTGAGTTCAAACAAACCAATATCCCAGAGTAATTCATTTACTCAAACAGTACACTGACTGAACTGCTGTGAAGAGAGAACTGAAGATGAACACCGAGCCGAACCAGATAATGACTTGTTTACGAGTCGAGAACTGGTTGCATCAGTTTTCGGATAACCAGTAGTGTAATTAAGTCATAGTTTTTGCTATTTTTGGACCAAAATGTATTTTCGATGCTTCAAAAATTCTAACTGACCCTCTGATGTCACATGGACTACTTTTTTATGATGTTTTTATTACCTTTCTGAACATGGACAGTATAACGTACACACAGTTTCAATGGAGGGACTGAGAGCTCTCGGACTAAATCTAAAATATCTTAAACTGTGTTCTGAAGATAAAAGGAGGTCTTACTGGTTTGAAACAACATGAGGGTGAGTTATTAATGACATCATTTTTTTTCTCGGTGAACTAACCCTTTAATGGTGGATGGCTTGCTACTGTAAATGAAATCAGAGCCAAAATGGCTACTAACTGCCTCCACAGAGCAAAAGACCTGCCATCTATCCATCTACTATAATGGATTATTTTATGTAAAAGGATACAAACATTACACATTTTTAAAATGTTCTTCTTTGTTATATAATAACATGATTTAAATTATGATTTTGTACAGTAACAAAATCTTTCTTAACCGTTTACTGTCTTAAGATAATGTCTTAGCTGTTGTATCTTGGCATTAGCCAAGAACAAAAAAGGAAATAACTCACATTCGATACGAAAATGTATTATTATTATTATTATTATTATTATTATTATTTAAAAATATTTTAATTGTTTAAATGTATTATTATTTTAATATATTACTATTTCAATAATACCATTGGACTGTAAAATATAAAAAATATGATATATTTAAAATCATAATATCCTCATTCTTAACAATATAACATTTGTTAGTTTTCTTGTTATTCATTATTTTTTTGTTATTTTATGATTTTTATTATTATTAAGAATATTTTATTTTATTATGTTATTATTTATTATTATTTTACTAGCTAATATTTATTATTATTGATCACAAATATTTTTATTCAAAACATTATTATTATTATTGTATTAGTATTATTATTATTATTAAATCTTATTATGATGTTATTAATTAATGCTATTTCATACTATTGATACTATTGCAATAATACTGCATGTACCGTAAAATAAAGGGCAAAGTATTTAATTATAATAATAATAATAACAACAATAATAATATAATAACAAATTAATTATAATAATATTGTTATAATAAAGTATTATTGTTGTTAAAATGTATTTGCATTATTATTTATATTTTATTGTTCTTATTATTTAGTAATATTAATAATAATCAAAATATTTGTATTTGTAGTATTAAAATTATTACAATAATTTATAAAAAAACATAAATAAAAGAGTATTTAATAATAATAATAATGATAATAAATAAGATGCTGTTTCGTGGTTTAGGAGCAAAGCTATTCATGTCACCAAACTTATGAAAGATAAATGTAAGCTAATTAATTAAAATAATGGTTTGTAATGAAGAGCAATGACAAAAAACAAAAAAAAAAAGTAAAGGAGCATGAAAAACTAGGCAGAAGAAACAAAGTGAAACACATTTAGCGATTCCATACATCTCTGACTGAAGTGACGTCATGACGTGACTGTGCTGTAGCCTGAAGAGGTGCACACTGGGTAATCATGAACGCTCTTTATGTGTGATCAGTCAAACACCCCCAATGACACATCACAATCTTCTGTGATCATTTAGATGAAAAGAAAACCGAAAAGACAAAAACTAAAAATCTTTCAGGTCAAAGAGAGGCAGTGCAGTGTGCAAGCGGGAAAACAGTCACATGACACACACACACACATACTACAGAAACTGTTTGCGTGCACACACACACACTCAAGTGTGCTCACCATGACACACACAGGTGAGGTGTGGAGGGGTTTCAGAAATGCATGATGAGATCACATGACATCCAGAGAAACACAAGGGAGGCCTCCCAACCTCAGGAAGCGGGGAAGGGGGTGATGGGGTCAAAGGTCGAGGGCGGATGGAAGGTTGCAGACAACATGCACAAACGGAGCGGCGGTGCACCGAGCACTGAGCACTCGGACCCTCTCAGACCAGATGGAAAAGACGAAGAGACATCCTCAAGGGGGGACGTAAGGTTGGCAAGGAGGTGAACTGGAGATGCCATCAGTGTGGCCTACCTTTTCTTTTCTTTTTTTTCTTCTTAATATCAGCTAGGCAGGGCGTGATAACTACGGAGATCTGAGCTTCAGAATGCTGAAAATTCTGACGGACACATCTGTCAAGATGCATACAAGTGGATTAGGTTTAGAGTTCAATGACCCTTCAGTTCCTGTCCCAGTACTGACAACCACAAAAGAGCACAAGAGCAGGGCTCCCCAATGTAAAAATCCCATTCGTTTCCTCCATAGAAAAAACTAACGCATTTAAATAGCAATGATATAGATAATATATTATTATTAATTAATAGCATATTAATATATCGTATATGAATGTTTAATTATTTAATAAATAAAAAGTTTAGTAAATATAACGTCTTGTGTGCATTTCATCATTAAATATTACATAAACAATATTATTTTTAGCAGGAATAATTTAATAAATATATTTTTTACATATTTTAATGTTGCAATAAACTTTGAAATTCAGATGTATAGTCGTTTCCATCTTAAATCAATAGTTTATCAATTGGTTTACATTTTACTATAATCAAATTCAACTCTTGCTTTATGAGATAAACTCATTCTCATTTGAGACACTAAACCTAATCATACTATTTTGGCATACATATATTGTAAAATTTAATTGCAGATTACATCAATAATATTATATTATTATTTGCTTATTATTATTTAATGTTTAAACATTTTTTTACATTGGTATAATTTTTACATATTGAACATTTTCCACCTAAAATCAATTATTAGTAGTTAATTCCCATTTTAGTACAGTGGATTTGTTCAGTAAAGGATAGCAATGTGCATTTAAACAATGCCATTAAGATGTAAATTATATCAATATTTAATCATAATGTAGTAAATATAATGTTTATGTATTTTAATGTTGCAATACATTATGGACAAAGTAGTCCATTTCCAATTAGGTTCAGCGGCTGTGCTCAGAGAAGCATACTAATCTTATTATGCATATCACATACCATATCCAATAAAGCAAACAGCAAAATGTCATCAAAAAGCTTAATAACCACAATATTTTCCTACACGACTGAATGCCGCTTTCTAAATTGAACATGCAGAAATAGCTAATTTAGTGGCAAAATGTAGAAACGAAAATATATCCGCCAGTGGGGTTAGAAAATTAAACTGAACTCAAGGGGAGAACTATATTATCATATATATTTCAATATCATTTGTTATTGTTTTAAGCATAAACTCACTTAATTGTGACAGATTTTTCAGAAAGCAAGGCTTCATATCTTAACTCATCGTACATCTCAAGTAAATTTATCTTGATTTAAGAAATTTGTTTTGGAAAACAAAACAAAAATATTATATAGCATATACTGTATTGTACAGTATGCAGTAAGCTAGTATTCCATTTTTGAACAAAACCACACATTTATAGCTTTTTTTCTCGTAACATGTTTCAAAACTTTTTATTTCAAATCGGGTGTTTTGGAGAAAACGAATGGGAAAAGTACGTCCTGAAGCGATCATTGCTGTGCTTAATTTGTCCTTTAGTGAAACTCTAATCAGTCCTGGTCCTCTGATTGGCTCTGATAAATGTTCTGCTCGTCTGATTGGCTGATGGGATTGGATGTGTCTCCAGTCCAGACATGCAAGGGCCTGATCATTGTCTATGTGGCATTCTCTCTCACTGTCTCTCTAGAGTGTTGGTGGTGTAATTGAGAGGTTTCTGTGCTGGTTTGTACCTTTTCCTCCCATTTCTGGCCGGCTTCATCCCTCCATCATCGGGGTAACTAATGAGCCCGCTCCAGTTGCCCACCTCCTCTCCTTTGAGGCGGGAAAACTGTTGCCCACTAGTGAGAAAATGAGGCAGGTCGTTTAAGCTTTCATGTATTCATATGTTCAAGGCAGCAGAAAATGTCAAACACACACAGATTTGTAAGAGTTTCTCATTGGTTTGGCTTAATCAAAGAATGTAAAACTTGGTGTATGATGTCAGGAGTGCCACTGATAATCTTCAGTGAAAAAGTGATATGATGAAGAAGCAATCCAGAACAGCAAATACCATCACATGTACAGTGAAGTGGTGCCAAAGTTTTTACATACTTCAAAATATCTCTGTATCATTGCATCAGATAACAAAACAAGCTTTTCTCACAACATTGTTCCTGAGCCATATTTGCTGTAAATTAGTCACGTGTGCTTGCCCTTTCTTTCCTTTAAAATGAAGGTCACTTGGTTTCTTATTTTGTTATCTAATGCAAAGACATTCATACATTTGGAAGTGTAACAAACCTTTGAAAAAGCGGGAGTTCATACACATAATGGACACTTTTCTCTGTAAAAATGTCCAAATAATTATGATTATGATTTTATTTGTTTTAGAGAGTGATGATTTAAGATGTTCTCTCCTGCTGACCAAGAATGCATTTATTCGATAAAAAATACATTAAAACAGTGACATCTGTGAAATATTATTATGGAATAAGACACTTTCAAAATAAAAAAGGGGGATTGCAATAATCCTGATTATTTACAGGCATTCTGGGAGATAAGACATTGACGTCTTAAAACATATTGTAAAATCATAATAAAAAGTCAATATGTTACTAGGATAAAAAAAAATGTAAAAAAAAAAACTGACTGATTTTACCAGTTAGTTTCAGAACTATATTGGAAAAAAGCATGCAAAATTGTTTCTTGGACTAAACTGTGGTCCTAAACCAGTTCTAGTCGCTGTAGTAAACACACAGCCATTTTCTACATGTCTTTAAAAGCATCAATTTAATGTGGACATCAGCTCTTCGACTTCCTGACCAGGACAAGAAACACAAACTCAGCTGCTAATGGTAAAAGGAGAGAGAAGGTGCATATGAAGGACAGACGCGGTCACAGCTGAAGAAACAGCTAAATGTCAATCCTTTTTCTGCATGGCACAGCTATTAGCCAATCAATATCTCCAAGACAAAGAGGAAACTTCAAGCCTGGCACAAGACTGCAGAAGCGGATCCTAAATCTAGCACCAGTGTAATCAGAGCTAGGAGGAAAACGTAATAAAATAACCTTGCTGTGTTTGATTCATATGCACAAACGTCTATATGCAGCACTCACCTCTTGTCCTGGCCAGTTCGGTGCGATTATATTTTTAGATGTAACTCTGTGCCAACCTGACAGCTTTAAGACTTATTGCAATGACATTAGAAGGCCAATTCCAGCATGAAGTGTTTTTAATAATTCTAAGTTGTAATTTCACCTGGCAGGAGCGTTTAAGAGGACGTTTTCATCAGTTCTGTGGATGCATTATTAATGCACACATTAGTCAGTGTCTCACAGCGGCAGTCAGTCTGGCGTGTACCTGAGCTGCAATAAAAATGTGTTTGTCACTGCTTTAATCTGAGGCGTGAATATCAGAATATCTTCTGACTGGCACATGCTCACACATATGCAAATTAATATAAGACTGTTTTTGCTAAATATAAACTTTATCGCGAAGATATTGCTCTTCATAGCACATAAGACTTAACTGTGTTCTCAATCAGGTTTAATGTAGTGTTTCTCATAAAATGTTCTCAGAGGATTAAAAACAGACAACTAATCAGTGAACATAAGTTCCATAAAATTGGATAATCAGATATATAAAACTACATTTTTTATAGTTTTACAGTTTATGTGAAGATTGTTTTAAAACCGCTTAAATTAAAAAATGTTATATATTATGTTTGTTAAAAATAATGGCTTTTAATTATACTGTAATGTTGAATGGCTATAATTAATGGGTAAAATTGAGGGCAAATGCATTTAATAGATTCCAGTAACAGTATTAGTAGCAGTTCTTCATTAATGCTATAAAAGATGCCATTAAACAATTTCAAATAAACTACCTTTATGTTGTTTCTACATTAATTTAGAATTTCAGCATGAAATTATGACAATATAAATATTTGATTAATCATGATAAATGACTGTTTCATGAATTATTTTTAGAATTGATTGTCAGACAGCCCTCTGCTAACCTTTTATAGATCTTGGTGTTGGTAATATTAGTTCATTTTACTGCTGAATATGCATTTCAATTTCATTTCTAGTTTTATAGGCCCCACCTTCTTGGCCCCCTTCAGATTTTCAGTTTGATAACCCAGCCCTCAAATGAAGCTATAGCCCTCTGTTGTAAATTAAGTACATTTTTGATCTGTAAAGAATGGTGGCAAGAATCACTGGATGTTGTGGTTCCCTGCTGAAGAAGTTCTAATGGTTTCCAGAAAAAATAGCATTGAAAACAGAACTAACCACTAACCTCTAACCATTAAACCATTGGCCATCCCATTAGGATTAATGGTTTTAATATGCCATCAATAGGCAATTACCAGTAGAAACCCACAGGGACCATCCTAATTTCCATTAAAACCTATACAATTACCATTATAGACAATAAATTCTATGAGGGTTGCTATTGTTTTTTGTTTTTTCTTCAGTAGGGTTATGATATAGCTTAAATATAGTTTAGAAGTTAAAAGTTAGCGGGATTTGGGAGTGTTTTTATTATTTGCCAAGGTTTGAGATTTTGTTAAAATCCTTAACCAGAAATGTAACTATCTTCTGGCCATTTATCAATAGTAAATAGCATTTGTCTTGGCAAACAAAATATATATATATATGGCATAACCCACATAACATGGTCTTGGGAGATAAATGTTTCATAATGAGACTTTTGCTGGGTTTTGAGTTAAATTGATTGGATTTGAGTTCATTTCCATAATGGTTTCTTAGTTTTCATTCGCTGTTTTGAAACATTAAGCTGACATACATGAGATGTAGGGTTTTTTGACAGAAGAAAATCTGAGATGCAGAAGACTCAAACGTCTCCGTTTGGTTTCCATTCACTCTCATTGCTGGGTTTGAAGCTGCAGTTAAAGCAGTTAAAGCATTCACCCACCCCTACACTTCAGCAGAATAGATACAGGGGACAGAACAGCATTCATGCAATCCGCAGCCGTCAGGCTCTGATGTCATGAATCCTGAGTGTGTGTGAGACGCAAGAGTGGGGTTCAGGGGGGAGTGTGAGAATGCTCTATGCTCTAATTCAGCATATGGGCATCTGCTGGGACGCAGGAACCATAATGCACTGGGGGCGCTCCTTACGAGAGACGCCATTTTACATAGACAAACACACACACGCACACTCAAACACCCTCGCATTGCTGAGCCATCTCACTCTGCTTACCTCCGTTCCCAAAAAAAAAACTAAAATGATTCACCTTCCGGGACTTATTCTCGGTAGGTATGATGTCATTTTGATGCAAGTGGCTCCAAAAAAGGCATGAAATCTGGGTCTTACGAAACACCACCATGATTTAAATGCATAATTAATTTCTAGTGCTTGAATCTAGGCTATGTGCTCATGCAAAAAAACAGAGGCTACATCACAGTCTTCCAGTTTATCATCAAAGCCTAAAGACGCAATTGCTTATGATAAGGTTCTGCACTACATGGCTTTTTGCTGTCACACAGGTTTATGCAAGATGTATGAGCTGTTTAAAGGGCTGAAGATAAAAATAAAAATAAAAATCAAGACGAGAAAAACAAACATAGAGGAAGAAGAAAAACAGACTTAAGCATCTCGCTGCATAGACAGTCATTCAGGGGACTGTGTATGGCATGATTGAATGAAGTTTAAAAGAGATTTTGGAGCAATATGGGTGCAGTAATTACTGACGGCTAATTTCCTTTATTATTCACATACCTTCATAGAACATGGATTGTTTTTTTCATTATGCATCATTTAATAACATAATCACCTTACCTTTTAATGTAGTTCTTGCCATAGAGGATTTGCTGCAATAAGGTGACCACTCCAAAAGCACATATGAAAATAAAACACAGGGATCTGTTTCCCAACAGATCTCTATTAGATGTCGGATCTGAGTAGCCCATCCTTCAGAAGAGAAACCCACGGTCGCGTTTGTCCTACAGAAGACACGTTGAGTCACACCCGCGCGTGTTTACCGTCTCCACCGATGCGCGCTCAGTCTCCATAGCAGTTGCTTTTCGCCTCAGTATCGCGTTTGAGCAAGCTGTCAGATATAGCGAAGGTATAACTGCCCTTTGAGCCTATATGTAGACGTGTAGTAAATCTCGCATAACCTGCATCACGCGACGCTCCTGCGGAATGTGCGTCTCAGATGCGTCGACGCGCTCCACTCCCTCTCATCAGCACCAATGATGCAGCGAGACACTGCAGACTCTGCTTGTCATCAAACCATAGAAAATGTGATGATTGCAATTACACGATGACGAATTTTAATAAAATGCAATCAAAAAACTTCACCCTTTTCAACATTCATTGTAAAGTAGGCTCACCATTCTTCAACTTCCAAACCCATAATTTGACAATGTTTTTTTCCAAATAAAAAGGCACATATAATACTTTTTCCCAATAATAATACAGTACAGAAAACACTAGAAAGTTTCTACTGTGCATTTTTATTATTAAACTGTAGTATTATTTTCTGTTAAAATGATTTGCATGTTATAATATTGTCTTGTCTTAGTAAACGATGTAAACATATTATGTTTTCAACCCTGTTATGCTCTAACTCAAATCAAATTTAAGAGAATGACATCATATTAATGCTATAACAAGACTTGAAATGCATGGAGAGAAAAAAATGCTTCGCCATTCAGTAATATCAGATGCTTGTGGTATCTAATGAAATTCATTTCTATTTTTATTTATTTATTTATTTATTTTGTCTCAGGGATGATTTGAGTCCAGACGTTTTTGGCAGCTGTGTAATTTATGTTTATGGTTGCCTTTGGTGGCTGTGAGCCCTTGCAAAGCCCTTTAAATCCAAATCAATTAACCTTGCTGGTTTTTATCCCACAATAAACCCACACACAGAGAGAGAAAGAGAGAGAGAGAGAGAGAGAGAGAGAGAGAGAGAGAGAGAGATACACTGTTATCAAATATTACAGGGCTTTCCATTGATTTCTGTTTTTATACAGGCTAAGGCTAATTAGCCTACTACACCAAATCCTCCTTCTAAACCTAACCTATAAAAAATCCAATGTTCAGTTGTTTAGGATAACCTAGCCCATGTAAAAACACATTTCCTTAAGAAGAAATGTATATAATGTTTTCACTGTGTAAATATAGGGTATATACGTCTTATTATCACAGAATTACAGATATTATTTCTGTAATTAATTTAAACCTTATGTGACCACAAAATTTATTTTTTAGGTTGAACATAAACTCCACGAGTAGGTTGAACATAAGTTTTAAAATAACTGGTGTATTTTAATTTGTTGCCGTTGTGAATCAAGTCCGCAGTGTAACAGTAGGGGGACGTATTTAGTTGTTGCACCGAAAGCGCACCGGTGGTTTTTTAATGGTACACTAACGTCTCTTCCGGTCTCTTTCGAATCAGCTCTGAGGAAAGATGGTGAGTTTCGCAGCACCTTGCTTCAAAATCCTCTAACATCTGATTCATGGCTTGTTGTAATCACCGTCCCATTAATAATTTCACAAGCATATATATCCAAGGCTCAATATCATCCATTATATTGGTGATTCCTCGATAGTAAGAGGTTATAAATGACTTTTATTTTTTTCGGTTAGCATGTCGCTTAGCCTTCCATACAGTTATAACGAGCTCGAGAAATAAACCGGTTAGCTTTTAACTACCTCCAGTGTTCATATAGATTAATAATAAATACGTAGTTTTGGGTGGTAACGTTAATATGTCTGAAACCGTGTAAATGAAACCGTCAGATCAAGTGTTTCTGCAAAATTCTAGATTTAGCTTCCTTTCTAGACAGTATTTTTGTGCATTATAATCTCAGCCAAGTTAGTTTTCCTTCCTAAACAGGTTTGTTTTGGAAGTCATAGTCATAAGTTACATTTTATCCTAATTATTTCTAAACATACTTATTGACCATCATCGTATAAACTCACTTATCTACCTTCATCTAACCTAACTAGCTGCCTAGTTAAACAGCATATTGAGGGCCATCTCAGAATCTAGTGAGCTGTCAGCATAATGAGCTGTCATCATAAACATTACATGATGTTGTCCAAACCAAACATGCTGCACATGAAAGAATATCTAGGTGGGCAGCTTGATATGTTTTGAGATTGCGGTCATGAAAAGGAACATTTAAGATCTAAGCAGTTATGTGAATGATGAATTTCTTGTGTTTTTCAGACGAAGGGTACGTCATCTTTCGGTAAGCGTCATAATAAGACGCACACTCTGTGCCGCCGCTGTGGATCCAAGGCGTATCACCTGCAGAAGTCCACCTGCGGAAAGTGTGGCTACCCTGCCAAGCGCAAGAGAAAGTGTAAGTGTCTTGATTTGAATGTCAGCCATCAGTTCAATATTTGGTTATGCATTAATTTTAATTCAAAGAGCTTTATTGGCACCGCTACACGCGGAAACGTAGGTAATATGAAAGAATAAGTTCACCCAGAAATGGAAACTTTTTAAAAAAACTCAGGCAATTCAAGATGTAGAGGAGTTTTTTCATGGGAATACATTTGGAGAAATATAGCATTCCATCATTTGCTCACCAGTGGATCTTCTGGAGTGAATGGGTGGCGTCAGAATGAGAGTCCAAACAGCTGATAAAACCATCACATTAGTCTGCACCATTTCAGTCAATCAGTTAACGTCTTGTCAAGAGAAAAGCTGCATGTTTGTAAGAAACAAATCCATCATTAAGAAGTCCTCTATCAGTAATATTGCTTTCTCCAGTGAAGATTCTCTTCTGAATCGGGAGAGAAATATGCACAGATCAAGCTCTGCTTATAAGCGAAAACAGTTCAAAACATTTTTATTCAAAGCATTATTGTGGATTATGGATTTGACCAGTCGCCATGGTTTAAAAATACAACACCTTTTTTTTTTTTTGGGTGAACACTTCCTTAAGCTAGAACTGCAAAAAACTTATGTGTTCTGTCTGGTGTATCAAAGCTTACCAGTGATGTCCAAAAATAAATGTCTGAACAAATGACTGTCCAGTGATTACAGGTTTTAACTGAGGTAAGCCAGAGATGTTTATGGACTGCCGGAGGAATGCATTTTATTTTTGTTTATAAATATAATTGTTTTTGTTTGTAGACAACTGGAGCGTCAAGGCCAAGAGGCGCAGCACCACAGGAACTGGCCGCATGAGACACATGAAGGTTGTTTTCCGCAGGTTCAGGTGAGTAAAAGTGTATGCAGTGCTCAGATTTTCATGCTTTTAATTTTATTTTTTTCATACTTTAATCTTTTGATTTAATGTTTTCTTGAAGCATTTTTGAACTTTTGTGTGTTATGAATGGCATCTTTTTTTCCTCAATTTATATATATATATATATATATCCATTTGTGTGTATATATATATATATATATATATATATATGCATGCATATTATTTGATATTTATACAGTGAAATTTATACAGTTGACTGACAGTGATCGAAACTTTCATGTTGATCCTGATATTTGATGTTTGCTTAACCTGGGTGGCTTTTTAAATTTAGCATTTGTTCAATGGCTTACCAATGATGTCCAAAAATAAATGTCTGAACAAATGACTGTCCAGTGATAACGATTTTGTACTGAGGTAAGCCTGACCCATACATTTAGATGGGTGTCTTTTAGGATCCGTTTTCTGTTCAGTTTTTGTACAAACCAGTTGGGTTCTTACACTGCTGGGACTTGATCAATAGATTTGAGACTCATGCAGTCATGGTCGGGGCTTGTGAATTATCTTTAGGGTCATCTCTGACATCCTGTGGTGTTATGATGACTGAACAGTTTTATGTGTGCGTTTCAGAAATGGATTCCGTGAGGGAACCGTGCCCAAACCCCGTCGGGCAGCAGTGGCTGCGTCCAGCTCCTCATAACCTCTTTCCAATAAAAAGTGGTGTTTGAAATCTGTCTGACTGCATCTTTTTTTGTCTCGCAAACACACTCCGAACCTCTCAAACAATTTGAAAACAAGTGACCTTTTAACATCGATGCAGACTGAATACTTGATTGAAAAGGGTTGTTTTATATAAAGAGTAACATGGTAAAACTAGTAGGTCTTTATCAGCTTCCCTGATTTTAGAGTTGAGACTTTAATCTCAAGATCAATTGTTCTGCTATGTTAACTCCTTATGCATACATAAACTATCTTATTTTGATTTTTTTTTTTTATAATTTTGTTGACTCTTAATAATTGCTTTAGATGTCCACAGCAATAAAATGAGACCCTGTAGTTTAAAACTTTATTCAATTCCGGCACAATCTAAATACTACTTTATTTACAAATGCAAGAACGTGTATCGTGTCAAAAATGTGAAGTACTCAAAAACAGCCTCTTCTGAAGACTAACTCCATGCTGAGAATCATGTGCAAACATAATTTCAATGGTGAGAAACTCGACGTGTAAAACAAACTCCGTGTCAAAGTAAAAGAAATAGTGGGGTGATTGTATAAACACCAATTTTGTAAACTGAACAAACTTGTTTGGAGTTGCTGCAGAAGTAAGCAGTGATCGTGGAGATTTTTTTAAAATCGTGTGTGTGATTTGACATGTGATGTGTTGCAGTTAAAACAGCAAGTGAACATTAAGTCCACTTAACCCAGACAGAAATCTAGACTCAGCTCAACTGAACCTCTAGAATGAGAATGGCTGAATTAAGTCTTGTTCTGGATCTCTCTCTCTATGGAGTTCGGGCTCAGACCCAGTACTGTTTGGTGGTGATGGGGGGTGCGTGGTGTCTGTGCTTTGGGATGTGGTTCTGAGTGACGTAACTTGGGTCGTAGTAATCCCATTCCAGAACAGACGCCCAGGCAGAGCCCGGGAAACCGTCACTGTCCACTGAAAGGATGCGCAGAGATACACCTAAAAGTACAGGAGAATTCAAAGAATGGACAGACTCCAAATATACACTACCAGTAAGAAGTTTCTAATTTATAGTGTATATGTAGTTAAAGCATTTGAAGTCTACTCAATTCAATGAATGAGATCATGGAACTAACCTGCACTGGCTCCGAAGTCACTGTCCAGTCCTGAACCCCCAGCCGAGGGGCTTGGTGACGCCACATAACAGGAGTTCTCCGGCTGGATGATGCTGGCGGACTCGCATTCAACATGGAGCTTATCTAGAGGAGCGCTCTCCAGCTCCATGGTGCTGCTCCTACGCATGGAAGTCATCCGCATTGAGAACTGTAACCAGAGCAGTAAAACGGTTAAATTACTCAAGGCTAAGTTTGACGTCATATTTCACTTGGAGCCAAAACTGAACAGAAAGCAATTGTTTTCATCATCAGAAACTAGACTACAACTAATAAACCGGCTGTTTTACAAAAGCTTTAAAAGATACCAGTTCTGGATAGTAACTGATCACACACAATCTGGATTATGTAATCAGATTCCAAAGGGTGTGTAATTAGATTACAGCATATTACATTTCAAAATACTTGCAATCAGACTAAAGTTTATTTTTTTATTGATTACATATTATTCACAAAAGTCTTTTTCTTTGGAAGGCTTTTATCTTTCAAACACATTAAAAGGCTTCATGAACCCCAGTTTAAGAAACCTGGAAATAAATGTTTCATGTTGTTAATAAATAACAAATTAAATATATTTTTATTCTCTTGGCATTTGTATATCAGTATGTTGCAATATTATCCTATTTACATCAGTGTGATAAACGAGTTGGATCACAAGCAATGTAAAAGTTACCAAAAAGTAGTCTTGATTATATTACCTAAAATGTGCACTGTAATGAATAACGTTACTGACTACAATTATTGTCATGTAATTTGGAATCAGTAATGGACTGGTGAGGAATATACTCAGCACTGACCATTGCCACCAATGTTTTACTCCATACACAATGCATGTAGTCATTTCCATAAATCTATGTTATTTTGGATCTGGTACTACGGTAATATCATGCTTTTTGGACATCACAGTGCTATGTAAAATTCCATTATATAAAAAGGGGCAAAGTACCAGAATTTAAAATAACCATTTCAAAGAACCATGGTATTAAAACTACATTTTCCCTCAATATATAATAAAACAAATTTACGGCACTTTTGAATATGGTGCTAAAGAAAAATTTTTTTTTTTTTTTTACAGCACCTTACTAAATGAAAATGGTGGATTTTTAAATTACAATTTTACAGAACCATGGTATAGGTATTTTCCTAATATATATCAATCAAAACATTATTGGATATGGTATTAATACCATGCTTTTTAGACATTACATATAAATACCATATGAAAATGTCAATCATAGTTATGCATTTAAATTCCACAGATCCATGGTATTAAGATAAAATGTTCCCATAATATATCAATCAAAACAAATGACACTTTACCATGTTTTTTTCTGTATAAAATGCTATGTAAGCCACAATATGAAAATGGCATATTAGTCAGTTTTTAAATAAGCCTGTCATTGGAATTATATACAAGACCATTAGGTCCTGACATCTCCCATTAATATTCAAATTAGTAGATGTTATTAAATATTTAATTGCTTTAGTGTTTTTTGACCCTACCCCATTGGGAGTCAGATGCTGTGCTGGTGAGTTCGGGGGGCACCGTGTTGACCCGCTCTGTGTCCGAATCACTGGACTGCAGCAGAACCGGGGCGCTCGTCCTCCAGATCGGCACGCGCGCACGCAATGACTCGGGCCCGGCGTAAGTGGACCCATCCGGGCGTACAAACCTGGCGCGCTGCCCGGTGGCCCTTCTCTCCGCTGAGGAGGTCAGGGACGAGCTGATGGGAGGGCCAGCATCGGCTCCGAGACCGAGACGTAGTTGGTCTTTCTGTTTGGAGCGAGCAGAGGCTCATCAGAAAAACGGGTGACTCTCTGGCGGGTGGAAAACGAAGAGTGCATGAGAGAGATTTCCGACCCGAAGCGGTCTCTCTTCCTCTGGGTCATCCGGAACAGCTTGTATCCCACGAACAGGCAGTTGAGCAGCAGGAGCAGAAGCACGCAGGGAAATGAGCACCAGGATCAGCAGGGCCAAACTGGACACCGGGAGGCCCTCAGGTAAGTTTGATGAGGCACAGCCGATCCCAGCTGCGACATTTCATCACAAATAAGGACAAAACAATATGATTTTGATGTTTGCTTAATTGCACCTCTGATTATTTATGTTTTTATGTAAATAATATCAATAAAATGACTAAAACTGACAGCCGACAGTTGAACCGCAGGTGCGCCCCATTGACATCAATCAATTCCGCCGGAGTGCGTCAAGAGCTTCGGCTTTTCACCGACAACTTTGCAATCTTACCTCAGAGATGAGAATTTTTTTAATGTAGGCCTATTAAAATCGTCTATTTGTTCGTAAGCCCCTCAAAATAGCACAGTAATGAAGTTAAATATGTATTCAGCACTTTTTATTTTGGAGAGTTTTAGCTGAGGTGAAATCAAGCGCTTGTGTGATCTGACTGGAAACGAAACACAATCATCAGGAAAGTTCAGAGAAACAGGAAATAAGAAATTGGTGACTATATAAAATAAAATGTTATGTTACCAATTTATATTAATATTTATTGACTAAACGTCACTCGCATTCTTGTAAACCGGTTTATTGTGAACACGTCAAAGTTAATTTCTAATGCATCAAAATATAAACTTTTGCTCCACAAATTATTCTGAATAAAAAAGAACACTATTCCTAAAATTCATACATAATTGCCTTGATGTAGGTTCATTCTTAACTAGTTTTTCTGAGGGAAACGTTAGTTAAAATAGCCAAATCTGCTAATGTTTTTACTGTTAGTAAAATCTATTAAAATAAAATTTAAATGTAATATTAGGTAGCCTATTATTAGACGAAAACGTACATTGTAACTTTAGAAAAATTTACATTTGTTGAATTGCCTACTAACTTAACTACATTTACGACGAGAATGGAATGAAAGCTAAATTTAACTGTTTAAAAAAAACTAATAAAATAGTCAGAAGCTATTTAATTAAATTGAAAACTGAAAATATTAAGTGAATCCAAAATATTTAAGTAATATAATAAATAAATAACACCAAAAGTTGTTATCGCAAAATGTTTTAGTAATTATAGAAGGTACTACATAATAGTGTAAAAACCATGCAATTCATGACTATGGCCGAGAGAGGCCAGTATAGTCTAGTTTAACAATTGTAGTTTCTTGAGACAAAAATGTTGTTCATGTAATGGCAATCACAAACCCTGCACATCTTATTACTTTAAAGCCATCAAAGACATATTTAATATGCTAACCTAACCTTGATTCCCGTAGGCTTGATGCCCTTTAGATGGTCCCTTAAGTAGCCTACTTATAATTGCGTCCATTCATTTTGTGGGAGGCTTTCTGTGAAGCAGTTTAGACGTGAGTAATGCTTCCACAGGGAATATTCCACTTATGCTGGAAGGACAAACACACTGTCGCTGTATGTGTTGTGAAATGTCATCAATGGCCTCGTTTAACATTGGAAAATGGAACAATTGCAATAATGTTTTTTGCGTATATGTAACTAATTAAAAAATACAAATACACAA